>NW_028175159.1:0-70065 GCF_965226575.1 Pagrus pagrus | reverse complement strand
CTCATTTTTGACATAACCCACTTTTCAGCCTTAATGAATTAAATTCCAGGTAAAAACTCATTTGCCATGAAGAAGATCCAAATTCAACCAGTTCAGGCTAGTAAACCTGTTTGAAAGACCTTTTTTCAGTGAAATGCAGCTTAGTGCAAAAACAGGCTGCTCTCGCTCTGAAACGCTCATTTTTCACATAAGCCACTTTTCAGCGCTAAAACAGCCTCCAATCGCTCTGAAACGCTCATTTTTGACATAAGCCACTTTTCACCTTTAATGAATGAAATTCCAGGTAAAAACTCCTTTGCCATGAAGAAGATCCAAATTCAACCAGTTCAGGCTAGTAAACCTGTTTGAAAGACCTTTTTTCAGTGAAATGCAGCTTAGTGCAAAAACAGGCTGCTCTCGCTCTGAAACGCTCATTTTTCACATAAGCCACTTTTCAGCGCTAAAACAGCCTCCAATCGCTCTGAAACGCTCATTTTTGACATAAGCCACTTTTCAGCCTTAGGCGACTGTACAGTGCTAAAACAGCCTCCTATCGCTCTGAAACGCTCATTTTTGACATAACCCACTTTTCAGCCTTAATGAATTAAATTCCAGGTAAAAACTCATTTGCCATGAAGAAGATCCAAATTCATCCAGTTCAGGCTAGTAAACCTGGTTGAAAGACCTTTTTTCAGTGAAATGCAGCTTAGTGCAAAAACAGGCTGCTCTCGCTCTGAAACGCTCATTTTTCACATAAGCCACTTTTCAGCCTTATAGGCGACTGTACAGTGCAAAAACAGCCTCCTCTCGCTCTGAAACGCTCATTTTTCACATAAGCCACTTTTCAGCCTTAGGCGACTGTACAGTGCTAAAACAGCCTCCTATCGCTCTGAAACGCTCATTTTTGACATAACCCACTTTTCAGCCTTAATGAATTAAATTCCAGGTAAAAACTCCTTTGCCATGAAGAAGATCCAAATTCAACAAGTTCAGGCTAGTAAACCTGTTTGAAAGACCTTTTTTCAGTGAAATGCAGCTTAGTGCAAAAACAGGCTGCTCTCGCTCTGAAACGCTCATTTTTCACATAAGCCACTTTTCAGCGCTAAAACAGCCTCCAATCGCTCTGAAACGCTCATTTTTGACATAAGCCACTTTTCAGCCTTTAGGCGACTGTACAGTGCTAAAACAGCCTCCAATCGCTCTGAAACGCTCATTTTTGACATAAGCCACTTTTCACCTTTAATGAATGAAATTCCAGGTAAAAACTCCTTTGCCATGAAGAAGATCCAAATTCATGCAGTTCAGGCTAGTAAACCTGGTTGAAAGACCTTTTTTCAGTGAAATGCAGCTTAGTGCAAAAACAGGCTGCTCTCGCTCTGAAACGCTCATTTTTCACATAAGACACTTTTCAGCCTTAGGCGACTGTACAGTGCTAAAACAGCCTCCTATCGCTCTGAAACGCTCATTTTTGACATAACCCACTTTTCAGCCTTAATGAATTAAATTCCAGGTAAAAACTCATTTGCCATGAAGAAGATCCAAATTCAACCAGTTCAGGCTAGTAAACCTGTTTGAAAGACCTTTTTTCAGTGAAATGCAGCTTAGTGCAAAAACAGGCTGCTCTCGCTCTGAAACGCTCATTTTTCACATAAGCCACTTTTCAGCGCTAAAACAGCCTCCAATCGCTCTGAAACGCTCATTTTTGACATAAGCCACTTTTCACCTTTAATGAATGAAATTCCAGGTAAAAACTCCTTTGCCATGAAGAAGATCCAAATTCAACCAGTTCAGGCTAGTAAACCTGGTTGAAAGACCTTTTTTCAGTGAAATGCAGCTTAGTGCAAAAACAGGCTGCTCTCGCTCTGAAACGCTCATTTTTCACATAAGACACTTTTCAGCCTTAGGCGACTGTACAGTGCTAAAACAGCCTCCTATCGCTCTGAAACGCTCATTTTTGACATAACCCACTTTTCAGCGCTAAAACAGCCTCCAATCGCTCTGAAACGCTCATTTTTGACATAAGCCACTTTTCACCTTTAATGAATGAAATTCCAGGTAAAAAAACTCCTTTGCCATGAAGAAGATCCAAATTCAACCAGTTCAGGCTAGTAAACCTGGTTGAAAGACCTTTTTTCAGTGAATTGCAGCTTAGTGCAAAAACAGGCTGCTCTCGCTCTGAAACGCTCATTTTTCACATAAGCCACTTTTCAGCCTTATAGGCGACTGTACAGTGCAAAAACAGCCTCCTCTCGCTCTGAAACGCTCATTTTTCACATAAGCCACTTTTCAGCCTTAGGCGACTGTACAGTGCTAAAACAGCCTCCTATCGCTCTGAAACGCTCATTTTTGACATAACCCACTTTTCAGCCTTAATGAATTAAATTCCAGGTAAAAACTCATTTGCCATGAAGAAGATCCAAATTCAACCAGTTCAGGCTAGTAAACCTGTTTGAAAGACCTTTTTTCAGTGAAATGCAGCTTAGTGCAAAAACAGGCTGCTCTCGCTCTGAAACGCTCATTTTTCACATAAGCCACTTTTCAGCCTTAGGCGACTGTACAGTGCTAAAACAGCCTCCTATCGCTCTGAAACGCTCATTTTTGACATAACCCACTTTTCAGCCTTAATGAATTAAATTCCAGGTAAAAACTGCTTTGCCATGAAGAAGATCCAAATTCAACAAGTTCAGGCTAGTAAACCTGTTTGAAAGACCTTTTTTCAGTGAAATGCAGCTTAGTGCAAAAACAGGCTGCTCTCGCTCTGAAATGCTCATTTTTCACATAAGCCACTTTTCAGCGCTAAAACAGCCTCCAATCGCTCTGAAACGCTCATTTTTGACATAAGCCACTTTTCAGCCTTTAGGCGACTGTACAGTGCTAAAACAGCCTCCAATCGCTCTGAAACGCTCATTTTTGACATAAGCCACTTTTCACCTTTAATGAATGAAATTCCAGGTAAAAACTCCTTTGCCATGAAGAAGATCCAAATTCAACCAGTTCAGGCTAGTAAACCTGTTTGAAAGACCTTTTTTCAGTGAAATGCAGCTTAGTGCAAAAACAGGCTGCTCTCGCTCTGAAACGCTCATTTTTCACATAAGCCACTTTTCAGCGCTAAAACAGCCTCCAATCGCTCTGAAACGCTCATTTTTGACATAAGCCACTTTTCACCTTTAATGAATGAAATTCCAGGTAAAAACTCCTTTGCCATGAAGAAGATCCAAATTCATGCAGTTCAGGCTAGTAAACCTGGTTGAAAGACCTTTTTTCAGTGAAATGCAGCTTAGTGCAAAAACAGGCTGCTCTCGCTCTGAAACGCTCATTTTTCACATAAGACACTTTTCAGCCTTAGGCGACTGTACAGTGCTAAAACAGCCTCCTATCGCTCTGAAACGCTCATTTTTGACATAACCCACTTTTCAGCCTTAATGAATTAAATTCCAGGTAAAAACTCATTTGCCATGAAGAAGATCCAAATTCAACCAGTTCAGGCTAGTAAACCTGTTTGAAAGACCTTTTTTCAGTGAAATGCAGCTTAGTGCAAAAACAGGCTGCTCTCGCTCTGAAACGCTCATTTTTCACATAAGCCACTTTTCAGCGCTAAAACAGCCTCCAATCGCTCTGAAACGCTCATTTTTGACATAAGCCACTTTTCAGCCTTTAGGCGACTGTACAGTGCTAAAACAGCCTCCAATCGCTCTGAAACGCTCATTTTTGACATAAGCCACTTTTCACCTTTAATGAATGAAATTCCAGGTAAAAACTCCTTTGCCATGAAGAAGATCCAAATTCATGCAGTTCAGGCTAGTAAACCTGGTTGAAAGACCTTTTTTCAGTGAAATGCAGCTTAGTGCAAAAACAGGCTGCTCTCGCTCTGAAACGCTCATTTTTCACATAAGCCACTTTTCAGCGCTAAAACAGCCTCCAATCGCTCTGAAACGCTCATTTTTGACATAAGCCACTTTTCAGCCTTTAGGCGACTGTACAGTGCTAAAACAGCCTCCAATCGCTCTGAAACGCTCATTTTTGACATAAGCCACTTTTCACCTTTAATGAATGAAATTCCAGGTAAAAACTCCTTTGCCATGAAGAAGATCCAAATTCAACCAGTTCAGGCTAGTAAACCTGTTTGAAAGACCTTTTTTCAGTGAAATGCAGCTTAGTGCAAAAACAGGCTGCTCTCGCTCTGAAACGCTCATTTTTCACATAAGACACTTTTCAGCCTTAGGCGACTGTACAGTGCTAAAACAGCCTCCTATCGCTCTGAAACGCTCATTTTTGACATAACCCACTTTTCAGCCTTAATGAATTAAATTCCAGGTAAAAACTCATTTGCCATGAAGAAGATCCAAATTCAACCAGTTCAGGCTAGTAAACCTGTTTGAAAGACCTTTTTTCAGTGAAATGCAGCTTAGTGCAAAAACAGGCTGCTCTCGCTCTGAAACGCTCATTTTTCACATAAGCCACTTTTCAGCCTTAATGAATTAAATTCCAGGTAAAAACTCCTTTGCCATGAAGAAGATCCAAATTCAACAAGTTCAGGCTAGTAAACCTGTTTGAAAGACCTTTTTTCAGTGAAATGCAGCTTAGTGCAAAAACAGGCTGCTCTCGCTCTGAAACGCTCATTTTTCACATAAGCCACTTTTCAGCGCTAAAACAGCCTCCAATCGCTCTGAAACGCTCATTTTTGACATAAGCCACTTTTCAGCCTTTAGGCGACTGTACAGTGCTAAAACAGCCTCCAATCGCTCTGAAACGCTCATTTTTGACATAAGCCACTTTTCACCTTTAATGAATGAAATTCCAGGTAAAAACTCCTTTGCCATGAAGAAGATCCAAATTCATCCAGTTCAGGCTAGTAAACCTGGTTGAAAGACCTTTTTTCAGTGAAATGCAGCTTAGTGCAAAAACAGGCTGCTCTCGCCCTGAAACGCTCATTTTTCACATAAGCCACTTTTCAGCCTTATAGGCGACTGTACAGTGCAAAAACAGCCTCCTCTCGCTCTGAAACGCTCATTTTTCACATAAGCCACTTTTCAGCCTTAGGCGACTGTACAGTGCTAAAACAGCCTCCTATCGCTCTGAAACGCTCATTTTTGACATAACCCACTTTTCAGCCTTAATGAATTAAATTCCAGGTAAAAACTCCTTTGCCATGAAGAAGATCCAAATTCAACAAGTTCAGGCTAGTAAACCTGTTTGAAAGACCTTTTTTCAGTGAAATGCAGCTTAGTGCAAAAACAGGCTGCTCTCGCTCTGAAACGCTCATTTTTCACATAAGCCACTTTTCAGCGCTAAAACAGCCTCCAATCGCTCTGAAACGCTCATTTTTGACATAAGCCACTTTTCACCTTTAATGAATGAAATTCCAGGTAAAAACTCCTTTGCCATGAAGAAGATCCAAATTCAACCAGTTCAGGCTAGTAAACCTGTTTGAAAGACCTTTTTTCAGTGAAATGCAGCTTAGTGCAAAAACAGGCTGCTCTCGCTCTGAAACGCTCATTTTTCACATAAGCCACTTTTCAGCGCTAAAACAGCCTCCAATCGCTCTGAAACGCTCATTTTTGACATAAGCCACTTTTCACCTTTAATGAATGAAATTCCAGGTAAAAACTCCTTTGCCATGAAGAAGATCCAAATTCATGCAGTTCAGGCTAGTAAACCTGGTTGAAAGACCTTTTTTCAGTGAAATGCAGCTTAGTGCAAAAACAGGCTGCTCTCGCTCTGAAACGCTCATTTTTCACATAAGACACTTTTCAGCCTTAGGCGACTGTACAGTGCTAAAACAGCCTCCTATCGCTCTGAAACGCTCATTTTTGACATAACCCACTTTTCAGCCTTAATGAATTAAATTCCAGGTAAAAACTCCTTTGCCATGAAGAAGATCCAAATTCAACCAGTTCAGGCTAGTAAACCTGTTTGAAAGACCTTTTTTCAGTGAAATGCAGCTTAGTGCAAAAACAGGCTGCTCTCGCTCTGAAACGCTCATTTTTCACATAAGCCACTTTTCAGCGCTAAAACAGCCTCCAATCGCTCTGAAACGCTCATTTTTGACATAAGCCACTTTTCACCTTTAATGAATGAAATTCCAGGTAAAAACTCCTTTGCCATGAAGAAGATCCAAATTCAACCAGTTCAGGCTAGTAAACCTGTTTGAAAGACCTTTTTTCAGTGAAATGCAGCTTAGTGCAAAAACAGGCTGCTCTCGCTCTGAAACGCTCATTTTTCACATAAGCCACTTTTCAGCGCTAAAACAGCCTCCAATCGCTCTGAAACGCTCATTTTTGACATAAGCCACTTTTCAGCCTTAGGCGACTGTACAGTGCTAAAACAGCCTCCTATCGCTCTGAAACGCTCATTTTTGACATAACCCACTTTTCAGCCTTAATGAATTAAATTCCAGGTAAAAACTCATTTGCCATGAAGAAGATCCAAATTCATCCAGTTCAGGCTAGTAAACCTGGTTGAAAGACCTTTTTTCAGTGAAATGCAGCTTAGTGCAAAAACAGGCTGCTCTCGCTCTGAAACGCTCATTTTTCACATAAGCCACTTTTCAGCCTTATAGGCGACTGTACAGTGCAAAAACAGCCTCCTCTCGCTCTGAAACGCTCATTTTTCACATAAGCCACTTTTCAGCCTTAGGCGACTGTACAGTGCTAAAACAGCCTCCTATCGCTCTGAAACGCTCATTTTTGACATAACCCACTTTTCAGCCTTAATGAATTAAATTCCAGGTAAAAACTCCTTTGCCATGAAGAAGATCCAAATTCAACAAGTTCAGGCTAGTAAACCTGTTTGAAAGACCTTTTTTCAGTGAAATGCAGCTTAGTGCAAAAACAGGCTGCTCTCGCTCTGAAACGCTCATTTTTCACATAAGCCACTTTTCAGCGCTAAAACAGCCTCCAATCGCTCTGAAACGCTCATTTTTGACATAAGCCACTTTTCAGCCTTTAGGCGACTGTACAGTGCTAAAACAGCCTCCAATCGCTCTGAAACGCTCATTTTTGACATAAGCCACTTTTCACCTTTAATGAATGAAATTCCAGGTAAAAACTCCTTTGCCATGAAGAAGATCCAAATTCATGCAGTTCAGGCTAGTAAACCTGGTTGAAAGACCTTTTTTCAGTGAAATGCAGCTTAGTGCAAAAACAGGCTGCTCTCGCTCTGAAACGCTCATTTTTCACATAAGACACTTTTCAGCCTTAGGCGACTGTACAGTGCTAAAACAGCCTCCTATCGCTCTGAAACGCTCATTTTTGACATAACCCACTTTTCAGCCTTAATGAATTAAATTCCAGGTAAAAACTCATTTGCCATGAAGAAGATCCAAATTCAACCAGTTCAGGCTAGTAAACCTGTTTGAAAGACCTTTTTTCAGTGAAATGCAGCTTAGTGCAAAAACAGGCTGCTCTCGCTCTGAAACGCTCATTTTTCACATAAGACACTTTTCAGCGCTAAAACAGCCTCCAATCGCTCTGAAACGCTCATTTTTGACATAAGCCACTTTTCACCTTTAATGAATGAAATTCCAGGTAAAAACTCCTTTGCCATGAAGAAGATCCAAATTCAACCAGTTCAGGCTAGTAAACCTGTTTGAAAGACCTTTTTTCAGTGAAATGCAGCTTAGTGCAAAAACAGGCTGCTCTCGCTCTGAAACGCTCATTTTTCACATAAGCCACTTTTCAGCGCTAAAACAGCCTCCAATCGCTCTGAAACGCTCATTTTTGACATAAGCCACTTTTCAGCCTTAGGCGACTGTACAGTGCTAAAACAGCCTCCTATCGCTCTGAAACGCTCATTTTTGACATAACCCACTTTTCAGCCTTAATGAATTAAATTCCAGGTAAAAACTCATTTGCCATGAAGAAGATCCAAATTCATCCAGTTCAGGCTAGTAAACCTGGTTGAAAGACCTTTTTTCAGTGAAATGCAGCTTAGTGCAAAAACAGGCTGCTCTCGCTCTGAAACGCTCATTTTTCACATAAGCCACTTTTCAGCCTTATAGGCGACTGTACAGTGCAAAAACAGGCTGCTCTCGCTCTGAAACGCTCATTTTTCACATAAGCCACTTTTCAGCCTTAGGCGACTGTACAGTGCTAAAACAGCCTCCTATCGCTCTGAAACGCTCATTTTTGACATAACCCACTTTTCAGCCTTAATGAATTAAATTCCAGGTAAAAACTCCTTTGCCATGAAGAAGATCCAAATTCAACAAGTTCAGGCTAGTAAACCTGTTTGAAAGACCTTTTTTCAGTGAAATGCAGCTTAGTGCAAAAACAGGCTGCTCTCGCTCTGAAACGCTCATTTTTCACATAAGCCACTTTTCAGCGCTAAAACAGCCTCCAATCGCTCTGAAACGCTCATTTTTGACATAAGCCACTTTTCAGCCTTTAGGCGACTGTACAGTGCTAAAACAGCCTCCAATCGCTCTGAAACGCTCATTTTTGACATAAGCCACTTTTCACCTTTAATGAATGAAATTCCAGGTAAAAACTCCTTTGCCATGAAGAAGATCCAAATTCATGCAGTTCAGGCTAGTAAACCTGGTTGAAAGACCTTTTTTCAGTGAAATGCAGCTTAGTGCAAAAACAGGCTGCTCTCGCTCTGAAACGCTCATTTTTCACATAAGCCACTTTTCAGCGCTAAAACAGCCTCCAATCGCTCTGAAACGCTCATTTTTGACATAAGCCACTTTTCAGCCTTTAGGCGACTGTACAGTGCTAAAACAGCCTCCAATCGCTCTGAAACGCTCATTTTTGACATAAGCCACTTTTCACCTTTAATGAATGAAATTCCAGGTAAAAACTCCTTTGCCATGAAGAAGATCCAAATTCATGCAGTTCAGGCTAGTAAACCTGGTTGAAAGACCTTTTTTCAGTGAAATGCAGCTTAGTGCAAAAACAGGCTGCTCTCGCTCTGAAACGCTCATTTTTCACATAAGACACTTTTCAGCCTTAGGCGACTGTACAGTGCTAAAACAGCCTCCTATCGCTCTGAAACGCTCATTTTTGACATAACCCACTTTTCAGCCTTAATGAATTAAATTCCAGGTAAAAACTCATTTGCCATGAAGAAGATCCAAATTCAACCAGTTCAGGCTAGTAAACCTGTTTGAAAGACCTTTTTTCAGTGAAATGCAGCTTAGTGCAAAAACAGGCTGCTCTCGCTCTGAAACGCTCATTTTTCACATAAGACACTTTTCAGCGCTAAAACAGCCTCCAATCGCTCTGAAACGCTCATTTTTGACATAAGCCACTTTTCACCTTTAATGAATGAAATTCCAGGTAAAAACTCCTTTGCCATGAAGAAGATCCAAATTCAACCAGTTCAGGCTAGTAAACCTGTTTGAAAGACCTTTTTTCAGTGAAATGCAGCTTAGTGCAAAAACAGGCTGCTCTCGCTCTGAAACGCTCATTTTTCACATAAGCCACTTTTCAGCGCTAAAACAGCCTCCAATCGCTCTGAAACGCTCATTTTTGACATAAGCCACTTTTCAGCCTTAGGCGACTGTACAGTGCTAAAACAGCCTCCTATCGCTCTGAAACGCTCATTTTTGACATAACCCACTTTTCAGCCTTAATGAATTAAATTCCAGGTAAAAACTCATTTGCCATGAAGAAGATCCAAATTCATCCAGTTCAGGCTAGTAAACCTGGTTGAAAGACCTTTTTTCAGTGAAATGCAGCTTAGTGCAAAAACAGGCTGCTCTCGCTCTGAAACGCTCATTTTTCACATAAGCCACTTTTCAGCCTTATAGGCGACTGTACAGTGCAAAAACAGGCTGCTCTCGCTCTGAAACGCTCATTTTTCACATAAGCCACTTTTCAGCCTTAGGCGACTGTACAGTGCTAAAACAGCCTCCTATCGCTCTGAAACGCTCATTTTTGACATAACCCACTTTTCAGCCTTAATGAATTAAATTCCAGGTAAAAACTCCTTTGCCATGAAGAAGATCCAAATTCAACAAGTTCAGGCTAGTAAACCTGTTTGAAAGACCTTTTTTCAGTGAAATGCAGCTTAGTGCAAAAACAGGCTGCTCTCGCTCTGAAACGCTCATTTTTCACATAAGCCACTTTTCAGCGCTAAAACAGCCTCCAATCGCTCTGAAACGCTCATTTTTGACATAAGCCACTTTTCAGCCTTTAGGCGACTGTACAGTGCTAAAACAGCCTCCAATCGCTCTGAAACGCTCATTTTTGACATAAGCCACTTTTCACCTTTAATGAATGAAATTCCAGGTAAAAACTCCTTTGCCATGAAGAAGATCCAAATTCATGCAGTTCAGGCTAGTAAACCTGGTTGAAAGACCTTTTTTCAGTGAAATGCAGCTTAGTGCAAAAACAGGCTGCTCTCGCTCTGAAACGCTCATTTTTCACATAAGCCACTTTTCAGCGCTAAAACAGCCTCCAATCGCTCTGAAACGCTCATTTTTGACATAAGCCACTTTTCAGCCTTTAGGCGACTGTACAGTGCTAAAACAGCCTCCAATCGCTCTGAAACGCTCATTTTTGACACAAGCCACTTTTCACCTTTAATGAATGAAATTCCAGGTAAAAACTCCTTTGCCATGAAGAAGATCCAAATTCAACCAGTTCAGGCTAGTAAACCTGTTTGAAAGACCTTTTTTCAGTGAAATGCAGCTTAGTGCAAAAACAGGCTGCTCTCGCTCTGAAACGCTCATTTTTCACATAAGCCACTTTTCAGCGCTAAAACAGCCTCCAATCGCTCTGAAACGCTCATTTTTGACATAAGCCACTTTTCAGCCTTTAGGCGACTGTACAGTGCTAAAACAGCCTCCAATCGCTCTGAAACGCTCATTTTTGACATAAGCCACTTTTCACCTTTAATGAATGAAATTCCAGGTAAAAACTCCTTTGCCATGAAGAAGATCCAAATTCAACCAGTTCAGGCTAGTAAACCTGTTTGAAAGACCTTTTTTCAGTGAAATGCAGCTTAGTGCAAAAACAGGCTGCTCTCGCTCTGAAACGCTCATTTTTCACATAAGCCACTTTTCAGCGCTAAAACAGCCTCCAATCGCTCTGAAACGCTCATTTTTGACATAAGCCACTTTTCAGCCTTTAGGCGACTGTACAGTGCTAAAACAGCCTCCAATCGCTCTGAAACGCTCATTTTTGACATAAGCCACTTTTCACCTTTAATGAATGAAATTCCAGGTAAAAACTCCTTTGCCATGAAGAAGATCCAAATTCAACCAGTTCAGGCTAGTAAACCTGTTTGAAAGACCTTTTTTCAGTGAAATGCAGCTTAGTGCAAAAACAGGCTGCTCTCGCTCTGAAACGCTCATTTTTCACATAAGCCACTTTTCAGCGCTAAAACAGCCTCCAATCGCTCTGAAACGCTCATTTTTGACATAAGCCACTTTTCACCTTTAATGAATGAAATTCCAGGTAAAAACTCCTTTGCCATGAAGAAGATCCAAATTCATGCAGTTCAGGCTAGTAAACCTGGTTGAAAGACCTTTTTTCAGTGAAATGCAGCTTAGTGCAAAAACAGGCTGCTCTCGCTCTGAAACGCTCATTTTTCACATAAGACACTTTTCAGCCTTAGGCGACTGTACAGTGCTAAAACAGCCTCCTATCGCTCTGAAACGCTCATTTTTGACATAACCCACTTTTCAGCCTTAATGAATTAAATTCCAGGTAAAAACTCATTTGCCATGAAGAAGATCCAAATTCAACCAGTTCAGGCTAGTAAACCTGTTTGAAAGACCTTTTTTCAGTGAAATGCAGCTTAGTGCAAAAACAGGCTGCTCTCGCTCTGAAACGCTCATTTTTCACATAAGCCACTTTTCAGCGCTAAAACAGCCTCCAATCGCTCTGAAACGCTCATTTTTGACATAAGCCACTTTTCACCTTTAATGAATGAAATTCCAGGTAAAAACTCCTTTGCCATGAAGAAGATCCAAATTCAACCAGTTCAGGCTAGTAAACCTGTTTGAAAGACCTTTTTTCAGTGAAATGCAGCTTAGTGCAAA
Source organism: Pagrus pagrus (assembly GCF_965226575.1). Classification (NCBI taxonomy): domain Eukaryota; kingdom Metazoa; phylum Chordata; class Actinopteri; order Spariformes; family Sparidae; genus Pagrus; species Pagrus pagrus. The sequence continues at coordinate 58,097 of NW_028175159.1, read as the reverse complement.
AACAGGCTGCTCTCGCTCTGAAACGCTCATTTTTCACATAAGCCACTTTTCAGCGCTAAAACAGCCTCCAATCGCTCTGAAACGCTCATTTTTGACATAAGCCACTTTTCAGCCTTAGGCGACTGTACAGTGCTAAAACAGCCTCCTATCGCTCTGAAACGCTCATTTTTGACATAACCCACTTTTCAGCCTTAATGAATTAAATTCCAGGTAAAAACTCATTTGCCATGAAGAAGATCCAAATTCATCCAGTTCAGGCTAGTAAACCTGGTTGAAAGACCTTTTTTCAGTGAAATGCAGCTTAGTGCAAAAACAGGCTGCTCTCGCTCTGAAACGCTCATTTTTCACATAAGCCACTTTTCAGCCTTATAGGCGACTGTACAGTGCAAAAACAGGCTGCTCTCGCTCTGAAACGCTCATTTTTCACATAAGCCACTTTTCAGCCTTAGGCGACTGTACAGTGCTAAAACAGCCTCCTATCGCTCTGAAACGCTCATTTTTGACATAACCCACTTTTCAGCCTTAATGAATTAAATTCCAGGTAAAAACTCCTTTGCCATGAAGAAGATCCAAATTCAACAAGTTCAGGCTAGTAAACCTGTTTGAAAGACCTTTTTTCAGTGAAATGCAGCTTAGTGCAAAAACAGGCTGCTCTCGCTCTGAAACGCTCATTTTTCACATAAGCCACTTTTCAGCGCTAAAACAGCCTCCAATCGCTCTGAAACGCTCATTTTTGACATAAGCCACTTTTCAGCCTTTAGGCGACTGTACAGTGCTAAAACAGCCTCCAATCGCTCTGAAACGCTCATTTTTGACATAAGCCACTTTTCACCTTTAATGAATGAAATTCCAGGTAAAAACTCCTTTGCCATGAAGAAGATCCAAATTCATGCAGTTCAGGCTAGTAAACCTGGTTGAAAGACCTTTTTTCAGTGAAATGCAGCTTAGTGCAAAAACAGGCTGCTCTCGCTCTGAAACGCTCATTTTTCACATAAGCCACTTTTCAGCGCTAAAACAGCCTCCAATCGCTCTGAAACGCTCATTTTTGACATAAGCCACTTTTCAGCCTTTAGGCGACTGTACAGTGCTAAAACAGCCTCCAATCGCTCTGAAACGCTCATTTTTGACATAAGCCACTTTTCACCTTTAATGAATGAAATTCCAGGTAAAAACTCCTTTGCCATGAAGAAGATCCAAATTCAACCAGTTCAGGCTAGTAAACCTGTTTGAAAGACCTTTTTTCAGTGAAATGCAGCTTAGTGCAAAAACAGGCTGCTCTCGCTCTGAAACGCTCATTTTTCACATAAGCCACTTTTCAGCGCTAAAACAGCCTCCAATCGCTCTGAAACGCTCATTTTTGACATAAGCCACTTTTCAGCCTTTAGGCGACTGTACAGTGCTAAAACAGCCTCCAATCGCTCTGAAACGCTCATTTTTGACATAAGCCACTTTTCACCTTTAATGAATGAAATTCCAGGTAAAAACTCCTTTGCCATGAAGAAGATCCAAATTCAACCAGTTCAGGCTAGTAAACCTGTTTGAAAGACCTTTTTTCAGTGAAATGCAGCTTAGTGCAAAAACAGGCTGCTCTCGCTCTGAAACGCTCATTTTTCACATAAGCCACTTTTCAGCGCTAAAACAGCCTCCAATCGCTCTGAAACGCTCATTTTTGACATAAGCCACTTTTCAGCCTTTAGGCGACTGTACAGTGCTAAAACAGCCTCCAATCGCTCTGAAACGCTCATTTTTGACATAAGCCACTTTTCACCTTTAATGAATGAAATTCCAGGTAAAAACTCCTTTGCCATGAAGAAGATCCAAATTCAACCAGTTCAGGCTAGTAAACCTGTTTGAAAGACCTTTTTTCAGTGAAATGCAGCTTAGTGCAAAAACAGGCTGCTCTCGCTCTGAAACGCTCATTTTTCACATAAGCCACTTTTCAGCGCTAAAACAGCCTCCAATCGCTCTGAAACGCTCATTTTTGACATAAGCCACTTTTCACCTTTAATGAATGAAATTCCAGGTAAAAACTCCTTTGCCATGAAGAAGATCCAAATTCATGCAGTTCAGGCTAGTAAACCTGGTTGAAAGACCTTTTTTCAGTGAAATGCAGCTTAGTGCAAAAACAGGCTGCTCTCGCTCTGAAACGCTCATTTTTCACATAAGACACTTTTCAGCCTTAGGCGACTGTACAGTGCTAAAACAGCCTCCTATCGCTCTGAAACGCTCATTTTTGACATAACCCACTTTTCAGCCTTAATGAATTAAATTCCAGGTAAAAACTCATTTGCCATGAAGAAGATCCAAATTCAACCAGTTCAGGCTAGTAAACCTGTTTGAAAGACCTTTTTTCAGTGAAATGCAGCTTAGTGCAAAAACAGGCTGCTCTCGCTCTGAAACGCTCATTTTTCACATAAGCCACTTTTCAGCGCTAAAACAGCCTCCAATCGCTCTGAAACGCTCATTTTTGACATAAGCCACTTTTCACCTTTAATGAATGAAATTCCAGGTAAAAACTCCTTTGCCATGAAGAAGATCCAAATTCAACCAGTTCAGGCTAGTAAACCTGTTTGAAAGACCTTTTTTCAGTGAAATGCAGCTTAGTGCAAAAACAGGCTGCTCTCGCTCTGAAACGCTCATTTTTCACATAAGCCACTTTTCAGCGCTAAAACAGCCTCCAATCGCTCTGAAACGCTCATTTTTGACATAAGCCACTTTTCAGCCTTAGGCGACTGTACAGTGCTAAAACAGCCTCCTATCGCTCTGAAACGCTCATTTTTGACATAACCCACTTTTCAGCCTTAATGAATTAAATTCCAGGTAAAAACTCATTTGCCATGAAGAAGATCCAAATTCATCCAGTTCAGGCTAGTAAACCTGGTTGAAAGACCTTTTTTCAGTGAAATGCAGCTTAGTGCAAAAACAGGCTGCTCTCGCTCTGAAACGCTCATTTTTCACATAAGCCACTTTTCAGCCTTATAGGCGACTGTACAGTGCAAAAACAGGCTGCTCTCGCTCTGAAACGCTCATTTTTCACATAAGCCACTTTTCAGCCTTAGGCGACTGTACAGTGCTAAAACAGCCTCCTATCGCTCTGAAACGCTCATTTTTGACATAACCCACTTTTCAGCCTTAATGAATTAAATTCCAGGTAAAAACTCCTTTGCCATGAAGAAGATCCAAATTCAACAAGTTCAGGCTAGTAAACCTGTTTGAAAGACCTTTTTTCAGTGAAATGCAGCTTAGTGCAAAAACAGGCTGCTCTCGCTCTGAAACGCTCATTTTTCACATAAGCCACTTTTCAGCGCTAAAACAGCCTCCAATCGCTCTGAAACGCTCATTTTTGACATAAGCCACTTTTCAGCCTTTAGGCGACTGTACAGTGCTAAAACAGCCTCCAATCGCTCTGAAACGCTCATTTTTGACATAAGCCACTTTTCACCTTTAATGAATGAAATTCCAGGTAAAAACTCCTTTGCCATGAAGAAGATCCAAATTCAACCAGTTCAGGCTAGTAAACCTGTTTGAAAGACCTTTTTTCAGTGAAATGCAGCTTAGTGCAAAAACAGGCTGCTCTCGCTCTGAAACGCTCATTTTTCACATAAGCCACTTTTCAGCGCTAAAACAGCCTCCAATCGCTCTGAAACGCTCATTTTTGACATAAGCCACTTTTCACCTTTAATGAATGAAATTCCAGGTAAAAACTCCTTTGCCATGAAGAAGATCCAAATTCATGCAGTTCAGGCTAGTAAACCTGGTTGAAAGACCTTTTTTCAGTGAAATGCAGCTTAGTGCAAAAACAGGCTGCTCTCGCTCTGAAACGCTCATTTTTCACATAAGCCACTTTTCAGCGCTAAAACAGCCTCCAATCGCTCTGAAACGCTCATTTTTGACATAAGCCACTTTTCAGCCTTTAGGCGACTGTACAGTGCTAAAACAGCCTCCAATCGCTCTGAAACGCTCATTTTTGACATAAGCCACTTTTCACCTTTAATGAATGAAATTCCAGGTAAAAACTCCTTTGCCATGAAGAAGATCCAAATTCAACCAGTTCAGGCTAGTAAACCTGTTTGAAAGACCTTTTTTCAGTGAAATGCAGCTTAGTGCAAAAACAGGCTGCTCTCGCTCTGAAACGCTCATTTTTCACATAAGCCACTTTTCAGCGCTAAAACAGCCTCCAATCGCTCTGAAACGCTCATTTTTGACATAAGCCACTTTTCAGCCTTTAGGCGACTGTACAGTGCTAAAACAGCCTCCAATCGCTCTGAAACGCTCATTTTTGACATAAGCCACTTTTCACCTTTAATGAATGAAATTCCAGGTAAAAACTCCTTTGCCATGAAGAAGATCCAAATTCAACCAGTTCAGGCTAGTAAACCTGTTTGAAAGACCTTTTTTCAGTGAAATGCAGCTTAGTGCAAAAACAGGCTGCTCTCGCTCTGAAACGCTCATTTTTCACATAAGCCACTTTTCAGCGCTAAAACAGCCTCCAATCGCTCTGAAACGCTAATTTTTGACATAAGCCACTTTTCACCTTTAATGAATGAAATTCCAGGTAAAAACTCCTTTGCCATGAAGAAGATCCAAATTCATGCAGTTCAGGCTAGTAAACCTGGTTGAAAGACCTTTTTTCAGTGAATTGCAGCTTAGTGCAAAAACAGGCTGCTCTCGCTCTGAAACGCTCATTTTTCACATAAGACACTTTTCAGCCTTAGGCGACTGTACAGTGCTAAAACAGCCTCCTATCGCTCTGAAACGCTCATTTTTGACATAACCCACTTTTCAGCCTTAATGAATTAAATTCCAGGTAAAAACTCATTTGCCATGAAGAAGATCCAAATTCAACCAGTTCAGGCTAGTAAACCTGTTTGAAAGACCTTTTTTCAGTGAAATGCAGCTTAGTGCAAAAACAGGCTGCTCTCGCTCTGAAACGCTCATTTTTCACATAAGCCACTTTTCAGCGCTAAAACAGCCTCCAATCGCTCTGAAACGCTCATTTTTGACATAAGCCACTTTTCAGCCTTAGGCGACTGTACAGTGCTAAAACAGCCTCCAATCGCTCTGAAACGCTCATTTTTGACATAAGCCACTTTTCACCTTTAATGAATGAAATTCCAGGTACAAACTCCTTTGCCATGAAGAAGATCCAAATTCAACCAGTTCAGGCTAGTAAACCTGTTTGAAAGACCTTTTTTCAGTGAAATGCAGCTTAGTGCAAAAACAGGCTGCTCTCCCTCTGAAACGCTCATTTTTCACATAAGACACTTTTCAGCCTTAGGCGACTGTACAGTGCTAAAACAGCCTCCAATCGCTCTGAAACGCTCATTTTTGACATAAGCCACTTTTCACCTTTAATGAATGAAATTCCAGGTAAAAACTCCTTTGCCATGAAGAAGATCCAAATTCAACCAGTTCAGGCTAGTAAACCTGTTTGAAAGACCTTTTTTCAGTGAAATGCAGCTTAGTGCAAAAACAGGCTGCTCTCGCTCTGAAACGCTCATTTTTCACATAAGCCACTTTTCAGCGCTAAAACAGCCTCCAATCGCTCTGAAACGCTAATTTTTGACATAAGCCACTTTTCACCTTTAATGAATGAAATTCCAGGTAAAAACTCCTTTGCCATGAAGAAGATCCAAATTCATGCAGTTCAGGCTAGTAAACCTGGTTGAAAGACCTTTTTTCAGTGAATTGCAGCTTAGTGCAAAAACAGGCTGCTCTCCCTCTGAAACGCTCATTTTTCACATAAGACACTTTTCAGCCTTAGGCGACTGTACAGTGCTAAAACAGCCTCCTATCGCTCTGAAACGCTCATTTTTGACATAACCCACTTTTCAGCCTTAATGAATTAAATTCCAGGTAAAAACTCATTTGCCATGAAGAAGATCCAAATTCAACCAGTTCAGGCTAGTAAACCTGTTTGAAAGACCTTTTTTCAGTGAAATGCAGCTTAGTGCAAAAACAGGCTGCTCTCGCTCTGAAACGCTCATTTTTCACATAAGCCACTTTTCAGCGCTAAAACAGCCTCCAATCGCTCTGAAACGCTCATTTTTGACATAAGCCACTTTTCAGCCTTAGGCGACTGTACAGTGCTAAAACAGCCTCCAATCGCTCTGAAACGCTCATTTTTGACATAAGCCACTTTTCACCTTTAATGAATGAAATTCCAGGTACAAACTCCTTTGCCATGAAGAAGATCCAAATTCAACCAGTTCAGGCTAGTAAACCTGTTTGAAAGACCTTTTTTCAGTGAAATGCAGCTTAGTGCAAAAACAGGCTGCTCTCCCTCTGAAACGCTCATTTTTCACATAAGACACTTTTCAGCCTTAGGCGACTGTACAGTGCTAAAACAGCCTCCAATCGCTCTGAAACGCTCATTTTTGACATAAGCCACTTTTCACCTTTAATGAATGAAATTCCAGGTAAAAACTCCTTTGCCATGAAGAAGATCCAAATTCAACCAGTTCAGGCTAGTAAACCTGTTTGAAAGACCTTTTTTCAGTGAAATGCAGCTTAGTGCAAAAACAGGCTGCTCTCGCTCTGAAACGCTCATTTTTCACATAAGCCACTTTTCAGCGCTAAAACAGCCTCCAATCGCTCTGAAACGCTCATTTTTGACATAAGCCACTTTTCACCTTTAATGAATGAAATTCCAGGTAAAAACTCCTTTGCCATGAAGAAGATCCAAATTCATGCAGTTCAGGCTAGTAAACCTGGTTGAAAGACCTTTTTTCAGTGAAATGCAGCTTAGTGCAAAAACAGGCTGCTCTCGCTCTGAAACGCTCATTTTTCACATAAGACACTTTTCAGCCTTAGGCGACTGTACAGTGCTAAAACAGCCTCCAATCGCTCTGAAACGCTCATTTTTGACATAAGCCACTTTTCACCTTTAATGAATGAAATTCCAGGTAAAAACTCCTTTGCCATGAAGAAGATCCAAATTCAACCAGTTCAGGCTAGTAAACCTGTTTGAAAGACCTTTTTTCAGTGAAATGCAGCTTAGTGCAAAAACAGGCTGCTCTCGCTCTGAAACGCTCATTTTTCACATAAGACACTTTTCAGCCTTAGGCGACTGTACAGTGCTAAAACAGCCTCCTATCGCTCTGAAACGCTCATTTTTGACATAACCCACTTTTCAGCCTTAATGAATTAAATTCCAGGTAAAAACTCATTTGCCATGAAGAAGATCCAAATTCAACCAGTTCAGGCTAGTAAACCTGTTTGAAAGACCTTTTTTCAGTGAAATGCAGCTTAGTGCAAAAACAGGCTGCTCTCGCTCTGAAACGCTCATTTTTCACATAAGCCACTTTTCAGCGCTAAAACAGCCTCCAATCGCTCTGAAACGCTCATTTTTGACATAAGCCACTTTTCACCTTTAATGAATGAAATTCCAGGTAAAAACTCCTTTGCCATGAAGAAGATCCAAATTCATGCAGTTCAGGCTAGTAAACCTGGTTGAAAGACCTTTTTTCAGTGAAATGCAGCTTAGTGCAAAAACAGGCTGCTCTCGCTCTGAAACGCTCATTTTTCACATAAGACACTTTTCAGCCTTAGGCGACTGTACAGTGCTAAAACAGCCTCCAATCGCTCTGAAACGCTCATTTTTGACATAAGCCACTTTTCACCTTTAATGAATGAAATTCCAGGTACAAACTCCTTTGCCATGAAGAAGATCCAAATTCAACCAGTTCAGGCTAGTAAACCTGTTTGAAAGACCTTTTTTCAGTGAAATGCAGCTTAGTGCAAAAACAGGCTGCTCTCGCTCTGAAACGCTCATTTTTCACATAAGCCACTTTTCAGCGCTAAAACAGCCTCCAATCGCTCTGAAACGCTCATTTTTGACATAAGCCACTTTTCAGCCTTAGGCGACTGTACAGTGCTAAAACAGCCTCCAATCGCTCTGAAACGCTCATTTTTGACATAAGCCACTTTTCACCTTTAATGAATGAAATTCCAGGTAAAAACTCCTTTGCCATGAAGAAGATCCAAATTCATGCAGTTCAGGCTAGTAAACCTGGTTGAAAGACCTTTTTTCAGTGAAATGCAGCTTAGTGCAAAAACAGGCTGCTCTCGCTCTGAAACGCTCATTTTTCACATAAGACACTTTTCAGCCTTAGGCGACTGTACAGTGCTAAAACAGCCTCCTATCGCTCTGAAACGCTCATTTTTGACATAACCCACTTTTCAGCCTTAATGAATTAAATTCCAGGTAAAAACTCATTTGCCATGAAGAAGATCCAAATTCAACCAGTTCAGGCTAGTAAACCTGTTTGAAAGACCTTTTTTCAGTGAAATGCAGCTTAGTGCAAAAACAGGCTGCTCTCGCTCTGAAACGCTCATTTTTCACATAAGCCACTTTTCAGCGCTAAAACAGCATCCAATCGCTCTGAAACGCTCATTTTTGACATAAGCCACTTTTCAGCCTTAGGCGACTGTACAGTGCTAAAACAGCCTCCAATCGCTCTGAAACGCTCATTTTTGACATAAGCCACTTTTCACCTTTAATGAATGAAATTCCAGGTAAAAACTCCTTTGCCATGAAGAAGATCCAAATTCAACCAGTTCAGGCTAGTAAACCTGTTTGAAAGACCTTTTTTCAGTGAAATGCAGCTTAGTGCAAAAACAGGCTGCTCTCGCTCTGAAACGCTCATTTTTCACATAAGCCACTTTTCAGCGCTAAAACAGCCTCCAATCGCTCTGAAACGCTCATTTTTGACATAAGCCACTTTTCACCTTTAATGAATGAAATTCCAGGTAAAAACTCCTTTGCCATGAAGAAGATCCAAATTCATGCAGTTCAGGCTAGTAAACCTGGTTGAAAGACCTTTTTTCAGTGAAATGCAGCTTAGTGCAAAAACAGGCTGCTCTCGCTCTGAAACGCTCATTTTTCACATAAGCCACATTTCAGCCTTAGGCGACTGTACAGTGCTAAAACAGCCTCCAATCGCTCTGAAACGCTCATTTTTGACATAAGCCACTTTTCACCTTTAATGAATGAAATTCCAGGTAAAAACTCCTTTGCCATGAAGAAGATCCAAATTCAACCAGTTCAGGCTAGTAAACCTGTTTGAAAGACCTTTTTTCAGTGAAATGCAGCTTAGTGCAAAAACAGGCTGCTCTCGCTCTGAAACGCTCATTTTTCACATAAGCCACTTTTCAGCGCTAAAACAGCCTCCAATCGCTCTGAAACGCTCATTTTTGACATAAGCCACTTTTCACCTTTAATGAATGAAATTCCAGGTAAAAACTCCTTTGCCATGAAGAAGATCCAAATTCATGCAGTTCAGGCTAGTAAACCTGGTTGAAAGACCTTTTTTCAGTGAAATGCAGCTTAGTGCAAAAACAGGCTGCTCTCGCTCTGAAACGCTCATTTTTCACATAAGACACTTTTCAGCCTTAGGCGACTGTACAGTGCTAAAACAGCCTCCTATCGCTCTGAAACGCTCATTTTTGACATAACCCACTTTTCAGCCTTAATGAATTAAATTCCAGGTAAAAACTCATTTGCCATGAAGAAGATCCAAATTCAACCAGTTCAGGCTAGTAAACCTGTTTGAAAGACCTTTTTTCAGTGAAATGCAGCTTAGTGCAAAAACAGGCTGCTCTCGCTCTGAAACCCTCATTTTTCACATAAGCCACTTTTCAGCGCTAAAACAGCCTCCAATCGCTCTGAAACGCTCATTTTTGACATAAGCCACTTTTCAGCCTTTAGGCGACTGTACAGTGCTAAAACAGCCTCCAATCGCTCTGAAACGCTCATTTTTGACATAAGCCACTTTTCACCTTTAATGAATGAAATTCCAGGTAAAAACTCCTTTGCCATGAAGAAGATCCAAATTCAACCAGTTCAGGCTAGTAAACCTGTTTGAAAGACCTTTTTTCAGTGAAATGCAGCTTAGTGCAAAAACAGGCTGCTCTCGCTCTGAAACGCTCATTTTTCACATAAGCCACTTTTCAGCGCTAAAACAGCCTCCAATCGCTCTGAAACGCTCATTTTTGACATAAGCCACTTTTCAGCCTTAGGCGACTGTACAGTGCTAAAACAGCCTCCAATCGCTCTGAAACGCTCATTTTTGACATAAGCCACTTTTCACCTTTAATGAATGAAATTCCAGGTAAAAACTCCTTTGCCATGAAGAAGATCCAAATTCATGCAGTTCAGGCTAGTAAACCTGGTTGAAAGACCTTTTTTCAGTGAAATGCAGCTTAGTGCAAAAACAGGCTGCTCTCGCTCTGAAACGCTCATTTTTCACATAAGACACTTTTCAGCCTTAATGAATTAAATTCCAGGTAAAAACTCATTTGCCATGAAGAAGATCCAAATTCAACCAGTTCAGGCTAGTAAACCTGTTTGAAAGACCTTTTTTCAGTGAAATGCAGCTTAGTGCAAAAACAGGCTGCTCTTGCTCTGAAACGCTCATTTTTCACATAAGCCACTTTTCAGCGCTAAAACAGCCTCCAATCGCTCTGAAACGCTCATTTTTGACATAAGCCACTTTTCAGCCTTAGGCGACTGTACAGTGCTAAAACAGCCTCCAATCGCTCTGAAACGCTCATTTTTGACATAAGCCACTTTTCACCTTTAATGAATGAAATTCCAGGTAAAAACTCCTTTGCCATGAAGAAGATCCAAATTCATGCAGTTCAGGCTAGTAAACCTGGTTGAAAGACCTTTTTTCAGTGAAATGCAGCTTAGTGCAAAAACAGGCTGCTCTCGCTCTGAAACGCTCATTTTTCACATAAGACACTTTTCAGCCTTAGGCGACTGTACAGTGCTAAAACAGCCTCCTATCGCTCTGAAACGCTCATTTTTGACATAACCCACTTTTCAGCCTTAATGAATTAAATTCCAGGTAAAAACTCATTTGCCATGAAGAAGATCCAAATTCAACCAGTTCAGGCTAGTAAACCTGTTTGAAAGACCTTTTTTCAGTGAAATGCAGCTTAGTGCAAAAACAGGCTGCTCTCGCTCTGAAACGCTCATTTTTCACATAAGCCACTTTTCAGCGCTAAAACAGCCTCCAATCGCTCTGAAACGCTCATTTTTGACATAAGCCACTTTTCAGCCTTAGGCGACTGTACAGTGCTAAAACAGCCTCCAATCTCTCTGAAACGCTCATTTTTGACATAAGCCACTTTTCACCTTTAATGAATGAAATTCCAGGTAAAAACTCCTTTGCCATGAAGAAGATCCAAATTCAACCAGTTCAGGCTAGTAAACCTGTTTGAAAGACCTTTTTTCAGTGAAATGCAGCTTAGTGCAAAAACAGGCTGCTCTCGCTCTGAAACGCTCATTTTTCACATAAGCCACTTTTCAGCGCTAAAACAGCCTCCAATCGCTCTGAAACGCTCATTTTTGACATAAGCCACTTTTCAGCCTTAGGCGACTGTACAGTGCTAAAACAGCCTCCAATCGCTCTGAAACGCTCATTTTTGACATAAGCCACTTTTCACCTTTAATGAATGAAATTCCAGGTAAAAACTCCTTTGCCATGAAGAAGATCCAAATTCATGCAGTTCAGGCTAGTAAACCTGGTTGAAAGACCTTTTTTCAGTGAAATGCAGCTTAGTGCAAAAACAGGCTGCTCTCGCTCTGAAACGCTCATTTTTCACATAAGCCACTTTTCAGCCTTAGGCGACTGTACAGTGCTAAAACAGCCTCCTATCGCTCTGAAACGCTCATTTTTGACATAACCCACTTTTCAGCCTTAATGAATTAAATTCCAGGTAAAAACTCATTTGCCATGAAGAAGATCCAAATTCAACCAGTTCAGGCTAGTAAACCTGTTTGAAAGACCTTTTTTCAGTGAAATGCAGCTTAGTGCAAAAACAGGCTGCTCTCGCTCTGAAACGCTCATTTTTCACATAAGCCACTTTTCAGCGCTAAAACAGCCTCCAATCGCTCTGAAACGCTCATTTTTGACATAAGCCACTTTTCAGCCTTAGGCGACTGTACAGTGCTAAAACAGCCTCCAATCGCTCTGAAACGCTCATTTTTGACATAAGCCACTTTTCAGCCTTAATGAATTAAATTCCAGGTAAAAACTCCTTTGCCATGAAGAAGATCCAAATTCAACAAGTTCAGGCTAGTAAACCTGTTTGAAAGACCTTTTTTCAGTGAAATGCAGCTTAGTGCAAAAACAGGCTGCTCTCGCTCTGAAACGCTCATTTTTCACATAAGCCACTTTTCAGCCTTTAGGCGACTGTACAGTGCTAAAACAGCCTCCAATCGCTCTGAAACGCTCATTTTTGACATAAGCCACTTTTCACCTTTAATGAATGAAATTCCAGGTAAAAACTCCTTTGCCATGAAGAAGATCCAAATTCAACCAGTTCAGGCTAGTAAACCTGTTTGAAAGACCTTTTTTCAGTGAAATGCAGCTTAGTGCAAAAACAGGCTGCTCTCGCTCTGAAACGCTCATTTTTCACAAAAGCCACTTTTCAGCGCTAAAACAGCCTCCAATCGCTCTGAAACGCTCATTTTTGACATAAGCCACTTTTCACCTTTAATGAATGAAATTCCAGGTAAAAACTCCTTTGCCATGAAGAAGATCCAAATTCAACCAGTTCAGGCTAGTAAACCTGTTTGAAAGACCTTTTTCAGTGAAATGCAGCTTAGTGCAAAAACAGGCTGCTCTCGCTCTGAAACGCTCATTTTTCACATAAGCCACTTTTCAGCCTTTAGGCGACTGTACAGTGCTAAAACAGCCTCCAATCGCTCTGAAACGCTCATTTTTGACATAAGCCACTTTTCACCTTTAATGAATGAAATTCCAGGTAAAAACTCCTTTGCCATGAAGAAGATCCAAATTCATGCAGTTCAGGCTAGTAAACCTGGTTGAAAGACCTTTTTTCAGTGAAATGCAGCTTAGTGCAAAAACAGGCTGCTCTCGCTCTGAAACGCTCATTTTTCACATAAGACACTTTTCAGCCTTAGGCGACTGTACAGTGCTAAAACAGCCTCCTATCGCTCTGAAACGCTCATTTTTGACATAAGCCACTTTTCACCTTTAATGAATGAAATTCCAGGTAAAAACTCCTTTGCCATGAAGAAGATCCAAATTCATGCAGTTCAGGCTAGTAAACCTGTTTGAAAGACCTTTTTTCAGTGAAATGCAGCTTAGTGCAAAAACAGGCTGCTCTCGCTCTGAAACGCTCATTTTTCACAAAAGCCACTTTTCAGCGCTAAAACAGCCTCCAATCGCTCTGAAACGCTCATTTTTGACATAAGCCACTTTTCAGCCTTAGGCGACTGTACAGTGCTAAAACAGCCTCCAATCGCTCTGAAACGCTCATTTTTGACATAAGCCACTTTTCACCTTTAATGAATGAAATTCCAGGTAAAAACTCCTTTGCCATGAAGAAGATCCAAATTCAACCAGTTCAGGCTAGTAAACCTGTTTGAAAGACCTTTTTTCAGTGAAATGCAGCTTAGTGCAAAAACAGGCTGCTCTCGCTCTGAAACGCTCATTTTTCACATAAGCCACTTTTCAGCGCTAAAACAGCCTCCAATCGCTCTGAAACGCTCATTTTTGACATAAGCCACTTTTCAGCCTTAGGCGACTGTACAGTGCTAAAACAGCCTCCAATCGCTCTGAAACGCTCATTTTTGACATAAGCCACTTTTCACCTTTAATGAATGAAATTCCAGGTAAAAACTCCTTTGCCATGAAGAAGATCCAAATTCATGCAGTTCAGGCTAGTAAACCTGTTTGAAAGACCTTTTTTCAGTGAAATGCAGCTTAGTGCAAAAACAGGCTGCTCTCGCTCTGAAACGCTCATTTTTCACATAAGACACTTTTCAGCCTTAGGCGACTGTACAGTGCTAAAACAGCCTCCTATCGCTCTGAAACGCTCATTTTTGACATAACCCACTTTTCAGCCTTAATGAATTAAATTCCAGGTAAAAACTCCTTTGCCATGAAGAAGATCCAAATTCAACTAGTTCAGGCTAGTAAACCTGTTTGAAAGACCTTTTTTCAGTGAAATGCAGCTTAGTGCAAAAACAGGCTGCTCTCGCTCTGAAACGCTCATTTTTCACAAAAGCCACTTTTCAGCGCTAAAACAGCCTCCAATCGCTCTGAAACGCTCATTTTTGACATAAGCCACTTTTCAGCCTTAGGCGACTGTACAGTGCTAAAACAGCCTCCAATCGCTCTGAAACGCTCATTTTTGACATAAGCCACTTTTCACCTTTAATGAATGAAATTCCAGGTAAAAACTCCTTTGCCATGAAGAAGATCCAAATTCAACCAGTTCAGGCTAGTAAACCTGTTTGAAAGACCTTTTTTCAGTGAAATGCAGCTTAGTGCAAAAACAGGCTGCTCTCGCTCTGAAACGCTCATTTTTCACATAAGCCACTTTTCAGCGCTAAAACAGCCTCCAATCGCTCTGAAACGCTCATTTTTGACATAAGCCACTTTTCAGCCTTAGGCGACTGTACAGTGCTAAAACAGCCTCCAATCGCTCTGAAACGCTCATTTTTGACATAAGCCACTTTTCACCTTTAATGAATGAAATTCCAGGTAAAAACTCCTTTGCCATGAAGAAGATCCAAATTCATGCAGTTCAGGCTAGTAAACCTGTTTGAAAGACCTTTTTTCAGTGAAATGCAGCTTAGTGCAAAAACAGGCTGCTCTCGCTCTGAAACGCTCATTTTTCACATAAGACACTTTTCAGCCTTAGGCGACTGTACAGTGCTAAAACAGCCTTCTATCGCTCTGAAACGCTCATTTTTGACATAACCCACTTTTCAGCCTTAATGAATTAAATTCCAGGTAAAAACTCCTTTGCCATGAAGAAGATCCAAATTCAACAAGTTCAGGCTAGTAAACCTGTTTGAAAGACCTTTTTTCAGTGAAATGCAGCTTAGTGCAAAAACAGGCTGCTCTCGCTCTGAAACGCTCATTTTTCACATAAGACACTTTTCAGCGCTAAAACAGCCTCCAATCGCTCTGAAACGCTCATTTTTGAGATAAGCCACTTTTCAGCCTTAGGCGACTGTACAGTGCTAAAACAGCCTCCAATCGCTCTGAAACGCTCATTTTTGACATAAGCCACTTTTCACCTTTAATGAATGAAATTCCAGGTAAAAACTCCTTTGCCATGAAGAAGATCCAAATTCAACCAGTTCAGGCTAGTAAACCTGTTTGAAAGACCTTTTTTCAGTGAAATGCAGCTTAGTGCAAAAACAGGCTGCTCTCGCTCTGAAACGCTCATTTTTCACATAAGCCACTTTTCAGCGCTAAAACAGCCTCCAATCGCTCTGAAACGCTCATTTTTGACATAAGCCACTTTTCACCTTTAATGAATGAAATTCCAGGTAAAAACTCCTTTGCCATGAAGAAGATCCAAATTCATGCAGTTCAGGCTAGTAAACCTGGTTGAAAGACCTTTTTTCAGTGAAATGCAGCTTAGTGCAAAAACAGGCTGCTCTCGCTCTGACACGCTCATTTTTCACATAAGACACTTTTCAGCCTTAGGCGACTGTACAGTGCTAAAACAGCCTCCTATCGCTCTGAAACGCTCATTTTTGACATAAGCCACTTTTCAGCCTTAATGAATGAAATTCCAGGTAAAAACTCCTTTGCCATGAAGAAGATCCAAATTCAACAAGTTCAGGCTAGTAAACCTGTTTGAAAGACCTTTTTTCAGTGAAATGCAGCTTAGTGCAAAAACAGGCTGCTCTCGCTCTGAAACGCTCATTTTTCACATAAGCCACTTTTCAGCCTTTAGGCGACTGTACAGTGCTAAAACAGCCTCCAATCGCTCTGAAACGCTCATTTTTGACATAAGCCACTTTTCACCTTTAATGAATGAAATTCCAGGTAAAAACTCCTTTGCCATGAAGAAGATCCAAATTCAACCAGTTCAGGCTAGTAAACCTGTTTGAAAGACCTTTTTTCAGTGAAATGCAGCTTAGTGCAAAAACAGGCTGCTCTCGCTCTGAAACGCTCATTTTTCACATAAGCCACTTTTCAGCGCTAAAACAGCCTCCAATCGCTCTGAAACGCTCATTTTTGACATAAGCCACTTTTCAGCCTTAGGCGACTGTACAGTGCTAAAACAGCCTCCAATCGCTCTGAAACGCTCATTTTTGACATAAGCCACTTTTCACCTTTAATGAATGAAATTCCAGGTAAAAACTCCTTTGCCATGAAGAAGATCCAAATTCATGCAGTTCAGGCTAGTAAACCTGTTTGAAAGACCTTTTTTCAGTGAAATGCAGCTTAGTGCAAAAACAGGCTGCTCTCGCTCTGAAACGCTCATTTTTCACATAAGACACTTTTCAGCCTTAGGCGACTGTACAGTGCTAAAACAGCCTCCTATCGCTCTGAAACGCTCATTTTTGACATAACCCACTTTTCAGCCTTAATGAATTAAATTCCAGGTAAAAACTCCTTTGCCATGAAGAAGATCCAAATTCAACAAGTTCAGGCTAGTAAACCTGTTTGAAAGACCTTTTTTCAGTGAAATGCAGCTTAGTGCAAAAACAGGCTGCTCTCGCTCTGAAACGCTCATTTTTCACATAAGACACTTTTCAGCCTTAGGCGACTGTACAGTGCTAAAACAGCCTCCTATCGCTCTGAAACGCTCATTTTTGACATAAGCCACTTTTCAGCCTTAATGAATTAAATTCCAGGTAAAAACTCCTTTGCCATGAAGAAGATCCAAATTCAACAAGTTCAGGCTAGTAAACCTGTTTGAAAGACCTTTTTTCAGTGAAATGCAGCTTAGTGCAAAAACAGGCTGCTCTCGCTCTGAAACGCTCATTTTTCACATAAGCCACTTTTCAGCGCTAAAACAGCCTCCAATCGCTCTGAAACGCTCATTTTTGACATAAGCCACTTTTCAGCCTTTAGGCGACTGTACAGTGCTAAAACAGCCTCCAATCGCTCTGAAACGCTCATTTTTGACATAAGCCACTTTTCACCTTTAATGAATGAAATTCCAGGTAAAAACTCCTTTGCCATGAAGAAGATCCAAATTCAACCAGTTCAGGCTAGTAAACCTGTTTGAAAGACCTTTTTTCAGTGAAATGCAGCTTAGTGCAAAAACAGGCTGCTCTCCCTCTGAAACGCTCATTTTTCACATAAGCCACTTTTCAGCGCTAAAACAGCCTCCAATCGCTCTGAAACGCTCATTTTTGACATAAGCCACTTTTCAGCCTTTAGGCGACTGTACAGTGCTAAAACAGCCTCCAATCGCTCTGAAACGCTCATTTTTGACATAAGCCACTTTTCACCTTTAATGAATGAAATTCCAGGTAAAAACTCCTTTGCCATGAAGAAGATCCAAATTCAACCAGTTCAGGCTAGTAAACCTGTTTGAAAGACCTTTTTTCAGTGAAATGCAGCTTAGTGCAAAAACAGGCTGCTCTCGCTCTGAAACGCTCATTTTTCACATAAGCCACTTTTCAGCGCTAAAACAGCCTCCAATCGCTCTGAAACGCTCATTTTTGACATAAGCCACTTTTCAGCCTTAGGCGACTGTACAGTGCTAAAACAGCCTCCTATCGCTCTGAAACGCTCATTTTTGACATATCCCACTTTTCAGCCTTAATGAATTAAATTCCAGGTAAAAACTCCTTTGCCATGAAGAAGATCCAAATTCAACAAGTTCAGGCTAGTAAACCTGTTTGAAAGACCTTTTTTCAGTGAAATGCAGCTTAGTGCAAAAACAGGCTGCTCTCGCTCTGAAACGCTCATTTTTCACATAAGCCACTTTTCAGCCTTTAGGCGACTGTACAGTGCTAAAACAGCCTCCAATCGCTCTGAAACGCTCATTTTTGACATAAGCCACTTTTCACCTTTAATGAATGAAATTCCAGGTAAAAACTCCTTTGCCATGAAGAAGATCCAAATTCAACCAGTTCAGGCTAGTAAACCTGTTTGAAAGACCTTTTTTCAGTGAAATGCAGCTTAGTGCAAAAACAGGCTGCTCTCGCTCTGAAACGCTCATTTTTCACAAAAGCCACTTTTCAGCGCTAAAACAGCCTCCAATCGCTCTGAAACGCTCATTTTTGACATAAGCCACTTTTCAGCCTTAGGCGACTGTACAGTGCTAAAACAGCCTCCAATCGCTCTGAAACGCTCATTTTTGACATAAGCCACTTTTCACCTTTAATGAATGAAATTCCAGGTAAAAACTCCTTTGCCATGAAGAAGATCCAAATTCATGCAGTTCAGGCTAGTAAACCTGTTTGAAAGACCTTTTTTCAGTGAAATGCAGCTTAGTGCAAAAACAGGCTGCTCTCGCTCTGAAACGCTCATTTTTCACATAAGACACTTTTCAGCCTTAGGCGACTGTACAGTGCTAAAACAGCCTCCTATCGCTCTGAAACGCTCATTTTTGACATAACCCACTTTTCAGCCTTAATGAATTAAATTCCAGGTAAAAACTCCTTTGCCATGAAGAAGATCCAAATTCAACAAGTTCAGGCTAGTAAACCTGTTTGAAAGACCTTTTTTCAGTGAAATGCAGCTTAGTGCAAAAACAGGCTGCTCTCGCTCTGAAACGCTCATTTTTCACATAAGACACTTTTCAGCCTTAGGCGACTGTACAGTGCTAAAACAGCCTCCTATCGCTCTGAAACGCTCATTTTTGACATAACCCACTTTTCAGCCTTAATGAATTAAATTCCAGGTAAAAACTCCTTTGCCATGAAGAAGATCCAAATTCAACAAGTTCAGGCTAGTAAACCTGTTTGAAAGACCTTTTTTCAGTGAAATGCAGCTTAGTGCAAAAACAGGCTGCTCTCGCTCTGAAACGCTCATTTTTCACATAAGCCACTTTTCAGCGCTAAAACAGCCTCCAATCGCTCTGAAACGCTCATTTTTGACATAAGCCACTTTTCAGCCTTTAGGCGACTGTACAGTGCTAAAACAGCCTCCAATCGCTCTGAAACGCTCATTTTTGACATAAGCCACTTTTCACCTTTAATGAATGAAATTCCAGGTAAAAACTCCTTTGCCATGAAGAAGATCCAAATTCAACCAGTTCAGGCTAGTAAACCTGTTTGAAAGACCTTTTTTCAGTGAAATGCAGCTTAGTGCAAAAACAGGCTGCTCTCCCTCTGAAACGCTCATTTTTCACATAAGCCACTTTTCAGCGCTAAAACAGCCTCCAATCGCTCTGAAACGCTCATTTTTGACATAAGCCACTTTTCAGCCTTTAGGCGACTGTACAGTGCTAAAACAGCCTCCAATCGCTCTGAAACGCTCATTTTTGACATAAGCCACTTTTCACCTTTAATGAATGAAATTCCAGGTAAAAACTCCTTTGCCATGAAGAAGATCCAAATTCAACCAGTTCAGGCTAGTAAACCTGTTTGAAAGACCTTTTTTCAGTGAAATGCAGCTTAGTGCAAAAACAGGCTGCTCTCGCTCTGAAACGCTCATTTTTCACATAAGCCACTTTTCAGCGCTAAAACAGCCTCCAATCGCTCTGAAACGCTCATTTTTGACATAAGCCACTTTTCAGCCTTAGGCGACTGTACAGTGCTAAAACAGCCTCCTATCGCTCTGAAACGCTCATTTTTGACATATCCCACTTTTCAGCCTTAATGAATTAAATTCCAGGTAAAAACTCCTTTGCCATGAAGAAGATCCAAATTCAACAAGTTCAGGCTAGTAAACCTGTTTGAAAGACCTTTTTTCAGTGAAATGCAGCTTAGTGCAAAAACAGGCTGCTCTCGCTCTGAAACGCTCATTTTTCACATAAGACACTTTTCAGCCTTAGGCGACTGTACAGTGCTAAAACAGCCTCCTATCGCTCTGAAACGCTCATTTTTGACATAAGCCACTTTTCAGCCTTAATGAATTAAATTCCAGGTAAAAACTCCTTTGCCATGAAGAAGATCCAAATTCAACAAGTTCAGGCTAGTAAACCTGTTTGAAAGACCTTTTTTCAGTGAAATGCAGCTTAGTGCAAAAACAGGCTGCTCTCGCTCTGAAACGCTCATTTTTCACATAAGCCACTTTTCAGCCTTTAGGCGACTGTACAGTGCTAAAACAGCCTCCAATCGCTCTGAAACGCTCATTTTTGACATAAGCCACTTTTCACCTTTAATGAATGAAATTCCAGGTAAAAACTCCTTTGCCATGAAGAAGATCCAAATTCAACCAGTTCAGGCTAGTAAACCTGTTTGAAAGACCTTTTTTCAGTGAAATGCAGCTTAGTGCAAAAACAGGCTGCTCTCGCTCTGAAACGCTCATTTTTCACAAAAGCCACTTTTCAGCGCTAAAACAGCCTCCAATCGCTCTGAAACGCTCATTTTTGACATAAGCCACTTTTCAGCCTTAGGCGACTGTACAGTGCTAAAACAGCCTCCAATCGCTCTGAAACGCTCATTTTTGACATAAGCCACTTTTCACCTTTAATGAATGAAATTCCAGGTAAAAACTCCTTTGCCATGAAGAAGATCCAAATTCAACCAGTTCAGGCTAGTAAACCTGTTTGAAAGACCTTTTTTCAGTGAAATGCAGCTTAGTGCAAAAACAGGCTGCTCTCGCTCTGAAACGCTCATTTTTCACATAAGCCACTTTTCAGCGCTAAAACAGCCTCCAATCGCTCTGAAACGCTCATTTTTGACATAAGCCACTTTTCACCTTTAATGAATGAAATTCCAGGTAAAAACTCCTTTGCCATGAAGAAGATCCAAATTCATGCAGTTCAGGCTAGTAAACCTGTTTGAAAGACCTTTTTTCAGTGAAATGCAGCTTAGTGCAAAAACAGGCTGCTCTCGCTCTGAAACGCTCATTTTTCACATAAGACACTTTTCAGCCTTAGGCGACTGTACAGTGCTAAAACAGCCTCCTATCGCTCTGAAACGCTCATTTTTGACATAACCCACTTTTCAGCCTTAATGAATTAAATTCCAGGTAAAAACTCCTTTGCCATGAAGAAGATCCAAATTCAACAAGTTCAGGCTAGTAAACCTGTTTGAAAGACCTTTTTTCAGTGAAATGCAGCTTAGTGCAAAAACAGGCTGCTCTCGCTCTGAAACGCTCATTTTTCACATAAGACACTTTTCAGCCTTAGGCGACTGTACAGTGCTAAAACAGCCTCCTATCGCTCTGAAACGCTCATTTTTGACATAACCCACTTTTCAGCCTTAATGAATTAAATTCCAGGTAAAAACTCCTTTGCCATGAAGAAGATCCAAATTCAACAAGTTCAGGCTAGTAAACCTGTTTGAAAGACCTTTTTTCAGTGAAATGCAGCTTAGTGCAAAAACAGGCTGCTCTCGCTCTGAAACGCTCATTTTTCACATAAGCCACTTTTCAGCGCTAAAACAGCCTCCAATCGCTCTGAAACGCTCATTTTTGACATAAGCCACTTTTCAGCCTTTAGGCGACTGTACAGTGCTAAAACAGCCTCCAATCGCTCTGAAACGCTCATTTTTGACATAAGCCACTTTTCACCTTTAATGAATGAAATTCCAGGTAAAAACTCCTTTGCCATGAAGAAGATCCAAATTCAACCAGTTCAGGCTAGTAAACCTGTTTGAAAGACCTTTTTTCAGTGAAATGCAGCTTAGTGCAAAAACAGGCTGCTCTCCCTCTGAAACGCTCATTTTTCACATAAGCCACTTTTCAGCGCTAAAACAGCCTCCAATCGCTCTGAAACGCTCATTTTTGACATAAGCCACTTTTCAGCCTTTAGGCGACTGTACAGTGCTAAAACAGCCTCCAATCGCTCTGAAACGCTCATTTTTGACATAAGCCACTTTTCACCTTTAATGAATGAAATTCCAGGTAAAAACTCCTTTGCCATGAAGAAGATCCAAATTCAACCAGTTCAGGCTAGTAAACCTGTTTGAAAGACCTTTTTTCAGTGAAATGCAGCTTAGTGCAAAAACAGGCTGCTCTCGCTCTGAAACGCTCATTTTTCACATAAGCCACTTTTCAGCGCTAAAACAGCCTCCAATCGCTCTGAAACGCTCATTTTTGACATAAGCCACTTTTCAGCCTTAGGCGACTGTACAGTGCTAAAACAGCCTCCTATCGCTCTGAAACGCTCATTTTTGACATATCCCACTTTTCAGCCTTAATGAATTAAATTCCAGGTAAAAACTCCTTTGCCATGAAGAAGATCCAAATTCAACAAGTTCAGGCTAGTAAACCTGTTTGAAAGACCTTTTTTCAGTGAAATGCAGCTTAGTGCAAAAACAGGCTGCTCTCGCTCTGAAACGCTCATTTTTCACATAAGACACTTTTCAGCCTTAGGCGACTGTACAGTGCTAAAACAGCCTCCTATCGCTCTGAAACGCTCATTTTTGACATAACCCACTTTTCAGCCTTAATGAATTAAATTCCAGGTAAAAACTCCTTTGCCATGAAGAAGATCCAAATTCAACAAGTTCAGGCTAGTAAACCTGTTTGAAAGACCTTTTTTCAGTGAAATGCAGCTTAGTGCAAAAACAGGCTGCTCTCGCTCTGAAACGCTCATTTTTCACATAAGACACTTTTCAGCCTTAGGCGACTGTACAGTGCTAAAACAGCCTCCTATCGCTCTGAAACGCTCATTTTTGACATAACCCACTTTTCAGCCTTAATGAATTAAATTCCAGGTAATAACTCCTTTGCCATGAAGAAGATCCAAATTCAACAAGTTCAGGCTAGTAAACCTGTTTGAAAGACCTTTTTTCAGTGAAATGCAGCTTAGTGCAAAAACAGGCTGCTCTCGCTCTGAAACGCTCATTTTTCACATAAGCCACTTTTCAGCGCTAAAACAGCCTCCAATCGCTCTGAAACGCTCATTTTTGACATAAGCCACTTTTCAGCCTTTAGGCGACTGTACAGTGCTAAAACAGCCTCCAATCGCTCTGAAACGCTCATTTTTGACATAAGCCACTTTTCACCTTTAATGAATGAAATTCCAGGTAAAAACTCCTTTGCCATGAAGAAGATCCAAATTCAACCAGTTCAGGCTAGTAAACCTGTTTGAAAGACCTTTTTTCAGTGAAATGCAGCTTAGTGCAAAAACAGGCTGCTCTCCCTCTGAAACGCTCATTTTTGACATAAGCCACTTTTCAGCGCTAAAACAGCCTCCAATCGCTCTGAAACGCTCATTTTTGACATAAGCCACTTTTCAGCCTTTAGGCGACTGTACAGTGCTAAAACAGCCTCCAATCGCTCTGAAACGCTCATTTTTGACATAAGCCACTTTTCACCTTTAATGAATGAAATTCCAGGTAAAAACTCCTTTGCCATGAAGAAGATCCAAATTCAACCAGTTCAGGCTAGTAAACCTGTTTGAAAGACCTTTTTTCAGTGAAATGCAGCTTAGTGCAAAAACAGGCTGCTCTCGCTCTGAAACGCTCATTTTTCACATAAGCCACTTTTCAGCGCTAAAACAGCCTCCAATCGCTCTGAAACGCTCATTTTTGACATAAGCCACTTTTCAGCCTTAGGCGACTGTACAGTGCTAAAACAGCCTCCAATCGCTCTGAAACGCTCATTTTTGACATAAGCCACTTTTCAGCCTTTAGGCGACTGTACAGTGCTAAAACAGCCTCCAATCGCTCTGAAACGCTCATTTTTGACATAAGCCACTTTTCACCTTTAATGAATGAAATTCCAGGTAAAAACTCCTTTGCCATGAAGAAGATCCAAATTCAACCAGTTCAGGCTAGTAAACCTGTTTGAAAGACCTTTTTTCAGTGAAATGCAGCTTAGTGCAAAAACAGGCTGCTCTCGCTCTGAAACGCTCATTTTTCACATAAGACACTTTTCAGCCTTAGGCGACTGTACAGTGCTAAAACAGCCTCCTATCGCTCTGAAACGCTCATTTTTGACATAACCCACTTTTCAGCCTTAATGAATTAAATTCCAGGTAAAAACTCCTTTGCCATGAAGAAGATCCAAATTCAACAAGTTCAGGCTAGTAAACCTGTTTGAAAGACCTTTTTTCAGTGAAATGCAGCTTAGTGCAAAAACAGGCTGCTCTCGCTCTGAAACGCTCATTTTTCACATAAGACACTTTTCAGCCTTAGGCGACTGTACAGTGCTAAAACAGCCTCCTATCGCTCTGAAACGCTCATTTTTGACATAACCCACTTTTCAGCCTTAATGAATTAAATTCCAGGTAAAAACTCCTTTGCCATGAAGAAGATCCAAATTCAACAAGTTCAGGCTAGTAAACCTGTTTGAAAGACCTTTTTTCAGTGAAATGCAGCTTAGTGCAAAAACAGGCTGCTCTCGCTCTGAAACGCTCATTTTTCACATAAGACACTTTTCAGCCTTAGGCGACTGTACAGTGCTAAAACAGCCTCCTATCGCTCTGAAACGCTCATTTTTGACATAACCCACTTTTCAGCCTTAATGAATGAAATTCCAGGTAAAAACTCCTTTGCCATGAAGAAGATCCAAATTCAACCAGTTCAGGCTAGTAAACCTGTTTGAAAGACCTTTTTTCAGTGAAATGCAGCTTAGTGCAAAAACAGCCTCCAATCGCTCTGAAACGCTCATTTTTGACATAAGCCACTTTTCAGCCTTTAGGCGACTGTACAGTGCTAAAACAGCCTCCAATCGCTCTGAAACGCTCATTTTTGACATAAGCCACTTTTCACCTTTAATGAATGAAATTCCAGGTAAAAACTCCTTTGCCATGAAGAAGATCCAAATTCAACCAGTTCAGGCTAGTAAACCTGTTTGAAAGACCTTTTTTCAGTGAAATGCAGCTTAGTGCAAAAACAGGCTGCTCTCGCTCTGAAACGCTCATTTTTCACATAAGACACTTTTCAGCCTTAGGCGACTGTACAGTGCTAAAACAGCCTCCTATCGCTCTGAAACGCTCATTTTTGACATAACCCACTTTTCAGCCTTAATGAATTAAATTCCAGGTAAAAACTCCTTTGCCATGAAGAAGATCCAAATTCAACAAGTTCAGGCTAGTAAACCTGTTTGAAAGACCTTTTTTCAGTGAAATGCAGCTTAGTGCAAAAACAGGCTGCTCTCGCTCTGAAACGCTCATTTTTCACATAAGACACTTTTCAGCCTTAGGCGACTGTACAGTGCTAAAACAGCCTCCTATCGCTCTGAAACGCTCATTTTTGACATAACCCACTTTTCAGCCTTAATGAATTAAATTCCAGGTAAAAACTCCTTTGCCATGAAGAAGATCCAAATTCAACAAGTTCAGGCTAGTAAACCTGTTTGAAAGACCTTTTTTCAGTGAAATGCAGCTTAGTGCAAAAACAGGCTGCTCTCGCTCTGAAACGCTCATTTTTCACATAAGACACTTTTCAGCCTTAGGCGACTGTACAGTGCTAAAACAGCCTCCAATCGCTCTGAAACGCTCATTTTTGACATAAGCCACTTTTCAGCCTTTAGGCGACTGTACAGTGCTAAAACAGCCTCCAATCGCTCTGAAACGCTCATTTTTGACATAAGCCACTTTTCACCTTTAATGAATGAAATTCCAGGTAAAAACTCCTTTGCCATGAAGAAGATCCAAATTCAACCAGTTCAGGCTAGTAAACCTGTTTGAAAGACCTTTTTTCAGTGAAATGCAGCTTAGTGCAAAAACAGGCTGCTCTCGCTCTGAAACGCTCATTTTTCACATAAGCCACTTTTCAGCGCTAAAACAGCCTCCAATCGCTCTGAAACGCTCATTTTTGACATAAGCCACTTTTCAGCCTTAGGCGACTGTACAGTGCTAAAACAGCCTCCAATCGCTCTGAAACGCTCATTTTTGACATAAGCCACTTTTCACCTTTAATGAATGAAATTCCAGGTAAAAACTCCTTCGCCATGAAGAAGATCCAAATTCATGCAGTTCAGGCTAGTAAACCTGTTTGAAAGACCTTTTTTCAGTGAAATGCAGCTTAGTGCAAAAACAGGCTGCTCTCGCTCTGAAACGCTCATTTTTCACATAAGCCACTTTTCAGCGCTAAAACAGCCTCCAATCGCTCTGAAACGCTCATTTTTGACATAAGCCACTTTTCAGCCTTTAGGCGACTGTACAGTGCTAAAACAGCCTCCTATCGCTCTGAAACGCTCATTTTTGACATAACCCACTTTTCAGCCTTAATGAATTAAATTCCAGGTAAAAACTCCTTTGCCATGAAGAAGATCCAAATTCAACAAGTTCAGGCTAGTAAACCTGTTTGAAAGACCTTTTTTCAGTGAAATGCAGCTTAGTGCAAAAACAGGCTGCTCTCGCTCTGAAACGCTCATTTTTCACATAAGACACTTTTCAGCCTTAGGCGACTGTACAGTGCTAAAACAGCCTCCTATCGCTCTGAAACGCTCATTTTTGACATAACCCACTTTTCAGCCTTAATGAATTAAATTCCAGGTAAAAACTCCTTTGCCATGAAGAAGATCCAAATTCAACAAGTTCAGGCTAGTAAACCTGTTTGAAAGACCTTTTTTCAGTGAAATGCAGCTTAGTGCAAAAACAGGCTGCTCTCGCTCTGAAACGCTCATTTTTCACATAAGCCACTTTTCAGCGCTAAAACAGCCTCCAATCGCTCTGAAACGCTCATTTTTGACATAAGCCACTTTTCACCTTTAATGAATGAAATTCCAGGTAAAAACTCCTTTGCCATGAAGAAGATCCAAATTCATGCAGTTCAGGCTAGTAAACCTGGTTGAAAGACCTTTTTTCAGTGAAATGCAGCTTAGTGCAAAAACAGGCTGCTCTCGCTCTGAAACGCTCATTTTTCACATAAGCCACTTTTCAGCGCTAAAACAGCCTCCAATCGCTCTGAAACGCTCATTTTTGACATAAGCCACTTTTCAGCCTTAGGCGACTGTACAGTGCTAAAACAGCCTCCAATCGCTCTGAAACGCTCATTTTTGACATAAGCCACTTTTCACCTTTAATGAATGAAATTCCAGGTACAAACTCCTTTGCCATGAAGAAGATCCAAATTCAACCAGTTCAGGCTAGTAAACCTGTTTGAAAGACCTTTTTTCAGTGAAATGCAGCTTAGTGCAAAAACAGGCTGCTCTCGCTCTGAAACGCTCATTTTTCACATAAGCCACTTTTCAGCGCTAAAACAGCCTCCAATCGCTCTGAAACGCTCATTTTTGACATAAGCCACTTTTCAGCCTTAGGCGACTGTACAGTGCTAAAACAGCCTCCAATCGCTCTGAAACGCTCATTTTTGACATAAGCCACTTTTCACCTTTAATGAATGAAATTCCAGGTAAAAACTCCTTTGCCATGAAGAAGATCCAAATTCATGCAGTTCAGGCTAGTAAACCTGTTTGAAAGACCTTTTTTCAGTGAAATGCAGCTTAGTGCAAAAACAGGCTGCTCTCGCTCTGAAACGCTCATTTTTCACATAAGACACTTTTCAGCCTTAGGCGACTGTACAGTGCTAAAACAGCCTCCTATCGCTCTGAAACGCTCATTTTTGACATAACCCACTTTTCAGCCTTAATGAATTAAATTCCAGGTAAAAACTCATTTGCCATGAAGAAGATCCAAATTCAACCAGTTCAGGCTAGTAAACCTGTTTGAAAGACCTTTTTTCAGTGAAATGCAGCTTAGTGCAAAAACAGGCTGCTCTCGCTCTGAAACGCTCATTTTTCACATAAGCCACTTTTCAGCGCTAAAACAGCCTCCAATCGCTCTGAAACGCTCATTTTTGACATAAGCCACTTTTCACCTTTAATGAATGAAATTCCAGGTAAAAACTCCTTTGCCATGAAGAAGATCCAAATTCATGCAGTTCAGGCTAGTAAACCTGGTTGAAAGACCTTTTTTCAGTGAAATGCAGCTTAGTGCAAAAACAGGCTGCTCTCGCTCTGAAACGCTCATTTTTCACATAAGACACTTTTCAGCCTTAGGCGACTGTACAGTGCTAAAACAGCCTCCTATCGCTCTGAAACGCTCATTTTTGACATAACCCACTTTTCAGCCTTAATGAATTAAATTCCAGGTAAAAACTCATTTGCCATGAAGAAGATCCAAATTCAACCAGTTCAGGCTAGTAAACCTGTTTGAAAGACCTTTTTTCAGTGAAATGCAGCTTAGTGCAAAAACAGGCTGCTCTCGCTCTGAAACGCTCATTTTTCACAAAAGCCACTTTTCAGCGCTAAAACAGCCTCCAATCGCTCTGAAACGCTCATTTTTGACATAAGCCACTTTTCAGCCTTTAGGCGACTGTACAGTGCTAAAACAGCCTCCAATCGCTCTGAAACGCTCATTTTTGACATAAGCCACTTTTCACCTTTAATGAATGAAATTCCAGGTAAAAACTCCTTTGCCATGAAGAAGATCCAAATTCAACCAGTTCAGGCTAGTAAACCTGTTTGAAAGACCTTTTTTCAGTGAAATGCAGCTTAGTGCAAAAACAGGCTGCTCTCGCTCTGAAACGCTCATTTTTCACATAAGCCACTTTTCAGCGCTAAAACAGCCTCCAATCGCTCTGAAACGCTCATTTTTGACATAAGCCACTTTTCAGCCTTTAGGCGACTGTACAGTGCTAAAACAGCCTCCAATCGCTCTGAAACGCTCATTTTTGACATAAGCCACTTTTCACCTTTAATGAATGAAATTCCAGGTAAAAACTCCTTTGCCATGAAGAAGATCCAAATTCAACCAGTTCAGGCTAGTAAACCTGTTTGAAAGACCTTTTTTCAGTGAAATGCAGCTTAGTGCAAAAACAGGCTGCTCTCCCTCTGAAACGCTCATTTTTGACATAAGCCACTTTTCAGCGCTAAAACAGCCTCCAATCGCTCTGAAACGCTCATTTTTGACATAAGCCACTTTTCAGCCTTTAGGCGACTGTACAGTGCTAAAACAGCCTCCAATCGCTCTGAAACGCTCATTTTTGACATAAGCCACTTTTCACCTTTAATGAATGAAATTCCAGGTAAAAACTCCTTTGCCATGAAGAAGATCCAAATTCAACCAGTTCAGGCTAGTAAACCTGTTTGAAAGACCTTTTTTCAGTGAAATGCAGCTTAGTGCAAAAACAGGCTGCTCTCGCTCTGAAACGCTCATTTTTCACATAAGCCACTTTTCAGCGCTAAAACAGCCTCCAATCGCTCTGAAACGCTCATTTTTGACATAAGCCACTTTTCAGCCTTAGGCGACTGTACAGTGCTAAAACAGCCTCCAATCGCTCTGAAACGCTCATTTTTGACATAAGCCACTTTTCAGCCTTTAGGCGACTGTACAGTGCTAAAACAGCCTCCAATCGCTCTGAAACGCTCATTTTTGACATAAGCCACTTTTCACCTTTAATGAATGAAATTCCAGGTAAAAACTCCTTTGCCATGAAGAAGATCCAAATTCAACCAGTTCAGGCTAGTAAACCTGTTTGAAAGACCTTTTTTCAGTGAAATGCAGCTTAGTGCAAAAACAGGCTGCTCTCGCTCTGAAACGCTCATTTTTCACATAAGACACTTTTCAGCCTTAGGCGACTGTACAGTGCTAAAACAGCCTCCTATCGCTCTGAAACGCTCATTTTTGACATAACCCACTTTTCAGCCTTAATGAATTAAATTCCAGGTAAAAACTCCTTTGCCATGAAGAAGATCCAAATTCAACAAGTTCAGGCTAGTAAACCTGTTTGAAAGACCTTTTTTCAGTGAAATGCAGCTTAGTGCAAAAACAGGCTGCTCTCGCTCTGAAACGCTCATTTTTCACATAAGACACTTTTCAGCCTTAGGCGACTGTACAGTGCTAAAACAGCCTCCTATCGCTCTGAAACGCTCATTTTTGACATAACCCACTTTTCAGCCTTAATGAATTAAATTCCAGGTAAAAACTCCTTTGCCATGAAGAAGATCCAAATTCAACAAGTTCAGGCTAGTAAACCTGTTTGAAAGACCTTTTTTCAGTGAAATGCAGCTTAGTGCAAAAACAGGCTGCTCTCGCTCTGAAACGCTCATTTTTCACATAAGACACTTTTCAGCCTTAGGCGACTGTACAGTGCTAAAACAGCCTCCTATCGCTCTGAAACGCTCATTTTTGACATAACCCACTTTTCAGCCTTAATGAATGAAATTCCAGGTAAAAACTCCTTTGCCATGAAGAAGATCCAAATTCAACCAGTTCAGGCTAGTAAACCTGTTTGAAAGACCTTTTTTCAGTGAAATGCAGCTTAGTGCAAAAACAGCCTCCAATCGCTCTGAAACGCTCATTTTTGACATAAGCCACTTTTCAGCCTTTAGGCGACTGTACAGTGCTAAAACAGCCTCCAATCGCTCTGAAACGCTCATTTTTGACATAAGCCACTTTTCACCTTTAATGAATGAAATTCCAGGTAAAAACTCCTTTGCCATGAAGAAGATCCAAATTCAACCAGTTCAGGCTAGTAAACCTGTTTGAAAGACCTTTTTTCAGTGAAATGCAGCTTAGTGCAAAAACAGGCTGCTCTCGCTCTGAAACGCTCATTTTTCACATAAGACACTTTTCAGCCTTAGGCGACTGTACAGTGCTAAAACAGCCTCCTATCGCTCTGAAACGCTCATTTTTGACATAACCCACTTTTCAGCCTTAATGAATTAAATTCCAGGTAAAAACTCCTTTGCCATGAAGAAGATCCAAATTCAACAAGTTCAGGCTAGTAAACCTGTTTGAAAGACCTTTTTTCAGTGAAATGCAGCTTAGTGCAAAAACAGGCTGCTCTCGCTCTGAAACGCTCATTTTTCACATAAGACACTTTTCAGCCTTAGGCGACTGTACAGTGCTAAAACAGCCTCCTATCGCTCTGAAACGCTCATTTTTGACATAACCCACTTTTCAGCCTTAATGAATTAAATTCCAGGTAAAAACTCCTTTGCCATGAAGAAGATCCAAATTCAACAAGTTCAGGCTAGTAAACCTGTTTGAAAGACCTTTTTTCAGTGAAATGCAGCTTAGTGCAAAAACAGGCTGCTCTCGCTCTGAAACGCTCATTTTTCACATAAGACACTTTTCAGCCTTAGGCGACTGTACAGTGCTAAAACAGCCTCCTATCGCTCTGAAACGCTCATTTTTGACATAACCCACTTTTCAGCCTTAATGAATGAAATTCCAGGTAAAAACTCCTTTGCCATGAAGAAGATCCAAATTCAACCAGTTCAGGCTAGTAAACCTGTTTGAAAGACCTTTTTTCAGTGAAATGCAGCTTAGTGCAAAAACAGCCTCCAATCGCTCTGAAACGCTCATTTTTGACATAAGCCACTTTTCAGCCTTTAGGCGACTGTACAGTGCTAAAACAGCCTCCAATCGCTCTGAAACGCTCATTTTTGACATAAGCCACTTTTCACCTTTAATGAATGAAATTCCAGGTAAAAACTCCTTTGCCATGAAGAAGATCCAAATTCAACCAGTTCAGGCTAGTAAACCTGTTTGAAAGACCTTTTTTCAGTGAAATGCAGCTTAGTGCAAAAACAGGCTGCTCTCGCTCTGAAACGCTCATTTTTCACATAAGACACTTTTCAGCCTTAGGCGACTGTACAGTGCTAAAACAGCCTCCTATCGCTCTGAAACGCTCATTTTTGACATAACCCACTTTTCAGCCTTAATGAATTAAATTCCAGGTAAAAACTCCTTTGCCATGAAGAAGATCCAAATTCAACAAGTTCAGGCTAGTAAACCTGTTTGAAAGACCTTTTTTCAGTGAAATGCAGCTTAGTGCAAAAACAGGCTGCTCTCGCTCTGAAACGCTCATTTTTCACATAAGACACTTTTCAGCCTTAGGCGACTGTACAGTGCTAAAACAGCCTCCTATCGCTCTGAAACGCTCATTTTTGACATAACCCACTTTTCAGCCTTAATGAATTAAATTCCAGGTAAAAACTCCTTTGCCATGAAGAAGATCCAAATTCAACAAGTTCAGGCTAGTAAACCTGTTTGAAAGACCTTTTTTCAGTGAAATGCAGCTTAGTGCAAAAACAGGCTGCTCTCGCTCTGAAACGCTCATTTTTCACATAAGACACTTTTCAGCCTTAGGCGACTGTACAGTGCTAAAACAGCCTCCAATCGCTCTGAAACGCTCATTTTTGACATAAGCCACTTTTCAGCCTTTAGGCGACTGTACAGTGCTAAAACAGCCTCCAATCGCTCTGAAACGCTCATTTTTGACATAAGCCACTTTTCACCTTTAATGAATGAAATTCCAGGTAAAAACTCCTTTGCCATGAAGAAGATCCAAATTCAACCAGTTCAGGCTAGTAAACCTGTTTGAAAGACCTTTTTTCAGTGAAATGCAGCTTAGTGCAAAAACAGGCTGCTCTCGCTCTGAAACGCTCATTTTTCACATAAGCCACTTTTCAGCGCTAAAACAGCCTCCAATCGCTCTGAAACGCTCATTTTTGACATAAGCCACTTTTCAGCCTTTAGGCGACTGTACAGTGCTAAAACAGCCTCCAATCGCTCTGAAACGCTCATTTTTGACATAAGCCACTTTTCACCTTTAATGAATGAAATTCCAGGTAAAAACTCCTTTGCCATGAAGAAGATCCAAATTCAACCAGTTCAGGCTAGTAAACCTGTTTGAAAGACCTTTTTTCAGTGAAATGCAGCTTAGTGCAAAAACAGGCTGCTCTCGCTCTGAAACGCTCATTTTTCACATAAGCCACTTTTCAGCGCTAAAACAGCCTCCAATCGCTCTGAAACGCTCATTTTTGACATAAGCCACTTTTCAGCCTTAGGCGACTGTACAGTGCTAAAACAGCCTCCAATCGCTCTGAAACGCTCATTTTTGACATAAGCCACTTTTCAACTTTAATGAATGAAATTCCAGGTAAAAACTCCTTCGCCATGAAGAAGATCCAAATTCATGCAGTTCAGGCTAGTAAACCTGTTTGAAAGACCTTTTTTCAGTGAAATGCAGCTTAGTGCAAAAACAGGCTGCTCTCGCTCTGAAACGCTCATTTTTCACATAAGACACTTTTCAGCCTTAGGCGACTGTACAGTGCTAAAACAGCCTCCTATCGCTCTGAAACGCTCATTTTTGACATAACCCACTTTTCAGCCTTAATGAATTAAATTCCAGGTAAAAACTCCTTTGCCATGAAGAAGATCCAAATTCAACAAGTTCAGGCTAGTAAACCTGTTTGAAAGACCTTTTTTCAGTGAAATGCAGCTTAGTGCAAAAACAGGCTGCTCTCGCTCTGAAACGCTCATTTTTCACATAAGACACTTTTCAGCCTTAGGCGACTGTACAGTGCTAAAACAGCCTCCTATCGCTCTGAAACGCTCATTTTTGACATAACCCACTTTTCAGCCTTAATGAATTAAATTCCAGGTAAAAACTCCTTTGCCATGAAGAAGATCCAAATTCAACAAGTTCAGGCTAGTAAACCTGTTTGAAAGACCTTTTTTCAGTGAAATGCAGCTTAGTGCAAAAACAGGCTGCTCTCGCTCTGAAACGCTCATTTTTCACATAAGCCACTTTTCAGCGCTAAAACAGCCTCCAATCGCTCTGAAACGCTCATTTTTGACATAAGCCACTTTTCACCTTTAATGAATGAAATTCCAGGTAAAAACTCATTTGCCATGAAGAAGATCCAAATTCAACCAGTTCAGGCTAGTAAACCTGTTTGAAAGACCTTTTTTCAGTGAAATGCAGCTTAGTGCAAAAACAGGCTGCTCTCGCTCTGAAACGCTCATTTTTCACAAAAGCCACTTTTCAGCGCTAAAACAGCCTCCAATCGCTCTGAAACGCTCATTTTTGACATAAGCCACTTTTCAGCCTTAGGCGACTGTACAGTGCTAAAACAGCCTCCAATCGCTCTGAAACGCTCATTTTTGACATAAGCCACTTTTCACCTTTAATGAATGAAATTCCAGGTAAAAACTCCTTTGCCATGAAGAAGATCCAAATTCATGCAGTTCAGGCTAGTAAACCTGGTTGAAAGACCTTTTTTCAGTGAAATGCAGCTTAGTGCAAAAACAGGCTGCTCTCCCTCTGAAACGCTCATTTTTCACATAAGCCACTTTTCAGCGCTAAAACAGCCTCCAATCGCTCTGAAACGCTCATTTTTGACATAAGCCACTTTTCAGCCTTAGGCGACTGTACAGTGCTAAAACAGCCTCCAATCGCTCTGAAACGCTCATTTTTCACATAAGACACTTTTCAGCCTTAGGCGACTGTACAGTGCTAAAACAGCCTCCTATCGCTCTGAAACGCTCATTTTTGACATAAGCCACTTTTCAGCCTTAATGAATTAAATTCCAGGTAAAAACTCCTTTGCCATGAAGAAGATCCAAATTCAACAAGTTCAGGCTAGTAAACCTGTTTGAAAGACCTTTTTTCAGTGAAATGCAGCTTAGTGCAAAAACAGGCTGCTCTCGCTCTGAAACGCTCATTTTTCACATAAGCCACTTTTCAGCCTTTAGGCGACTGTACAGTGCTAAAACAGCCTCCAATCGCTCTGAAACGCTCATTTTTGACATAAGCCACTTTTCACCTTTAATGAATGAAATTCCAGGTAAAAACTCCTTTGCCATGAAGAAGATCCAAATTCATGCAGTTCAGGCTAGTAAACCTGGTTGAAAGACCTTTTTTCAGTGAAATGCAGCTTAGTGCAAAAACAGGCTGCTCTCCCTCTGAAACGCTCATTTTTCACATAAGCCACTTTTCAGCGCTAAAACAGCCTCCAATCGCTCTGAAACGCTCATTTTTGACATAAGCCACTTTTCAGCCTTTAGGCGACTGTACAGTGCTAAAACAGCCTCCAATCGCTCTGAAACGCTCATTTTTGACATAAGCCACTTTTCACCTTTAATGAATGAAATTCCAGGTAAAAACTCCTTTGCCATGAAGAAGATCCAAATTCAACCAGTTCAGGCTAGTAAACCTGTTTGAAAGACCTTTTTTCAGTGAAATGCAGCTTAGTGCAAAAACAGGCTGCTCTCGCTCTGAAACGCTCATTTTTCACATAAGCCACTTTTCAGCGCTAAAACAGCCTCCAATCGCTCTGAAACGCTCATTTTTGACATAAGCCACTTTTCACCTTTAATGAATGAAATTCCAGGTAAAAACTCCTTTGCCATGAAGAAGATCCAAATTCATGCAGTTCAGGCTAGTAAACCTGGTTGAAAGACCTTTTTTCAGTGAAATGCAGCTTAGTGCAAAAACAGGCTGCTCTCGCTCTGAAACGCTCATTTTTCACATAAGCCACTTTTCAGCCTTAGGCGACTGTACAGTGCTAAAACAGCCTCCTATCGCTCTGAAACGCTCATTTTTGACATAACCCACTTTTCAGCCTTAATGAATTAAATTCCAGGTAAAAACTCATTTGCCATGAAGAAGATCCAAATTCAACCAGTTCAGGCTAGTAAACCTGTTTGAAAGACCTTTTTTCAGTGAAATGCAGCTTAGTGCAAAAACAGGCTGCTCTCGCTCTGAAACGCTCATTTTTCACATAAGCCACTTTTCAGCGCTAAAACAGCCTCCAATCGCTCTGAAACGCTCATTTTTGACATAAGCCACTTTTCAGCCTTAGGCGACTGTACAGTGCTAAAACAGCCTCCAATCGCTCTGAAACGCTCATTTTTGACATAAGCCACTTTTCACCTTTAATGAATGAAATTCCAGGTAAAAACTCCTTTGCCATGAAGAAGATCCAAATTCAACCAGTTCAGGCTAGTAAACCTGTTTGAAAGACCTTTTTTCAGTGAAATGCAGCTTAGTGCAAAAACAGGCTGCTCTCGCTCTGAAACGCTCATTTTTCACATAAGCCACTTTTCAGCGCTAAAACAGCCTCCAATCGCTCTGAAACGCTCATTTTTGACATAAGCCACTTTTCACCTTTAATGAATGAAATTCCAGGTAAAAACTCCTTTGCCATGAAGAAGATCCAAATTCATGCAGTTCAGGCTAGTAAACCTGGTTGAAAGACCTTTTTTCAGTGAAATGCAGCTTAGTGCAAAAACAGGCTGCTCTCGCTCTGAAACGCTCATTTTTCACATAAGACACTTTTCAGCCTTAGGCGACTGTACAGTGCTAAAACAGCCTCCTATCGCTCTGAAACGCTCATTTTTGACATAACCCACTTTTCAGCCTTAATGAATTAAATTCCAGGTAAAAACTCCTTTGCCATGAAGAAGATCCAAATTCAACAAGTTCAGGCTAGTAAACCTGTTTGAAAGACCTTTTTTCAGTGAAATGCAGCTTAGTGCAAAAACAGGCTGCTCTCGCTCTGAAACGCTCATTTTTCACATAAGCCACTTTTCAGCGCTAAAACAGCCTCCAATCGCTCTGAAACGCTCATTTTTGACATAAGCCACTTTTCAGCCTTAGGCGACTGTACAGTGCTAAAACAGCCTCCAATCGCTCTGAAACGCTCATTTTTGACATAAGCCACTTTTCACCTTTAATGAATGAAATTCCAGGTAAAAACTCCTTTGCCATGAAGAAGATCCAAATTCAACCAGTTCAGGCTAGTAAACCTGTTTGAAAGACCTTTTTTCAGTGAAATGCAGCTTAGTGCAAAAACAGGCTGCTCTCGCTCTGAAACGCTCATTTTTCACATAAGCCACTTTTCAGCGCTAAAACAGCCTCCAATCGCTCTGAAACGCTCATTTTTGACATAAGCCACTTTTCAGCCTTAGGCGACTGTACAGTGCTAAAACAGCCTCCAATCGCTCTGAAACGCTCATTTTTGACATAAGCCACTTTTCACCTTTAATGAATGAAATTCCAGGTAAAAACTCCTTTGCCATGAAGAAGATCCAAATTCATGCAGTTCAGGCTAGTAAACCTGGTTGAAAGACCTTTTTTCAGTGAAATGCAGCTTAGTGCAAAAACAGGCTGCTCTCGCTCTGAAACGCTCATTTTTCACATAAGCCACTTTTCAGCGCTAAAACAGCCTCCAATCGCTCTGAAACGCTCATTTTTGACATAAGCCACTTTTCAGCCTTAGGCGACTGTACAGTGCTAAAACAGCCTCCAATCGCTCTGAAACGCTCATTTTTGACATAAGCCACTTTTCACCTTTAATGAATGAAATTCCAGGTAAAAACTCCTTTGCCATGAAGAAGATCCAAATTCATGCAGTTCAGGCTAGTAAACCTGTTTGAAAGACCTTTTTTCAGTGAAATGCAGCTTAGTGCAAAAACAGGCTGCTCTCGCTCTGAAACGCTCATTTTTCACATAAGACACTTTTCAGCCTTAGGCGACTGTACAGTGCTAAAACAGCCTCCAATCGCTCTGAAACGCTCATTTTTGACATAAGCCACTTTTCACCTTTAATGAATGAAATTCCAGGTAAAAACTCCTTTGCCATGAAGAAGATCCAAATTCAACCAGTTCAGGCTAGTAAACCTGTTTGAAAGACCTTTTTTCAGTGAAATGCAGCTTAGTGCAAAAACAGGCTGCTCTCGCTCTGAAACGCTCATTTTTCACATAAGCCACTTTTCAGCGCTAAAACAGCCTCCAATCGCTCTGAAACGCTCATTTTTGACATAAGCCACTTTTCAGCCTTAGGCGACTGTACAGTGCTAAAACAGCCTCCAATCGCTCTGAAACGCTCATTTTTGACATAAGCCACTTTTCACCTTTAATGAATGAAATTCCAGGTAAAAACTCCTTTGCCATGAAGAAGATCCAAATTCATGCAGTTCAGGCTAGTAAACCTGGTTGAAAAACCTTTTTTCAGTGAAATGCAGCTTAGTGCAAAAACAGGCTGCTCTCGCTCTGAAACGCTCATTTTTCACATAAGCCACTTTTCAGCGCTAAAACAGCCTCCAATCGCTCTGAAACGCTCATTTTTGACATAAGCCACTTTTCAGCCTTAGGCGACTGTACAGTGCTAAAACAGCCTCCAATCGCTCTGAAACGCTCATTTTTGACATAAGCCACTTTTCACCTTTAATGAATGAAATTCCAGGTAAAAACTCCTTTGCCATGAAGAAGATCCAAATTCATGCAGTTCAGGCTAGTAAACCTGTTTGAAAGACCTTTTTTCAGTGAAATGCAGCTTAGTGCAAAAACAGGCTGCTCTCGCTCTGAAACGCTCATTTTTCACATAAGACACTTTTCAGCCTTAGGCGACTGTACAGTGCTAAAACAGCCTCCAATCGCTCTGAAACGCTCATTTTTGACATAAGCCACTTTTCACCTTTAATGAATGAAATTCCAGGTAAAAACTCCTTTGCCATGAAGAAGATCCAAATTCAACCAGTTCAGGCTAGTAAACCTGTTTGAAAGACCTTTTTTCAGTGAAATGCAGCTTAGTGCAAAAACAGGCTGCTCTCGCTCTGAAACGCTCATTTTTCACATAAGCCACTTTTCAGCACTAAAACAGCCTCCAATCGCTCTGAAACGCTCATTTTTGACATAAGCCACTTTTCAGCCTTAGGCGACTGTACAGTGCTAAAACAGCCTCCAATCACTCTGAAACGCTCATTTTTGACATAAGCCACTTTTCACCTTTAATGAATGAAATTCCAGGTAAAAACTCCTTTGCCATGAAGAAGATCCAAATTCATGCAGTTCAGGCTAGTAAACCTGGTTGAAAGACCTTTTTTCAGTGAAATGCAGCTTAGTGCAAAAACAGGCTGCTCTCGCTCTGAAACGCTCATTTTTCACATAAGCCACTTTTCAGCGCTAAAACAGCCTCCAATCGCTCTGAAACGCTCATTTTTGACATAAGCCACTTTTCAGCCTTTAGGCGACTGTACAGTGCTAAAACAGCCTCCAATCGCTCTGAAACGCTCATTTTTGACATAAGCCACTTTTCACCTTTAATGAATGAAATTCCAGGTAAAAACTCCTTTGCCATGAAGAAGATCCAAATTCAACCAGTTCAGGCTAGTAAACCTGTTTGAAAGACCTTTTTTCAGTGAAATGCAGCTTAGTGCAAAAACAGGCTGCTCTCCCTCTGAAACGCTCATTTTTCACATAAGCCACTTTTCAGCGCTAAAACAGCCTCCAATCGCTCTGAAACGCTCATTTTTGACATAAGCCACTTTTCAGCCTTTAGGCGACTGTACAGTGCTAAAACAGCCTCCAATCGCTCTGAAACGCTCATTTTTGACATAAGCCACTTTTCACCTTTAATGAATGAAATTCCAGGTAAAAACTCCTTTGCCATGAAGAAGATCCAAATTCAACCAGTTCAGGCTAGTAAACCTGTTTGAAAGACCTTTTTTCAGTGAAATGCAGCTTAGTGCAAAAACAGGCTGCTCTCGCTCTGAAACGCTCATTTTTCACATAAGACACTTTTCAGCCTTAGGCGACTGTACAGTGCTAAAACAGCCTCCTATCGCTCTGAAACGCTCATTTTTGACATAACCCACTTTTCAGCCTTAATGAATTAAATTCCAGGTAAAAACTCCTTTGCCATGAAGAAGATCCAAATTCAACAAGTTCAGGCTAGTAAACCTGTTTGAAAGACCTTTTTTCAGTGAAATGCAGCTTAGTGCAAAAACAGGCTGCTCTCGCTCTGAAACGCTCATTTTTCACATAAGACACTTTTCAGCCTTAGGCGACTGTACAGTGCTAAAACAGCCTCCTATCGCTCTGAAACGCTCATTTTTGACATAACCCACTTTTCAGCCTTAATGAATGAAATTCCAGGTAAAAACTCCTTTGCCATGAAGAAGATCCAAATTCAACAAGTTCAGGCTAGTAAACCTGTTTGAAAGACCTTTTTTCAGTGAAATGCAGCTTAGTGCAAAAACAGGCTGCTCTCGCTCTGAAACGCTCATTTTTCACATAAGACACTTTTCAGCCTTAGGCGACTGTACAGTGCTAAAACAGCCTCCAATCGCTCTGAAACGCTCATTTTTGACATAAGCCACTTTTCACCTTTAATGAATGAAATTCCAGGTAAAAACTCCTTTGCCATGAAGAAGATCCAAATTCAACCAGTTCAGGCTAGTAAACCTGTTTGAAAGACCTTTTTTCAGTGAAATGCAGCTTAGTGCAAAAACAGGCTGCTCTCGCTCTGAAACGCTCATTTTTCACATAAGACACTTTTCAGCCTTAGGCGACTGTACAGTGCTAAAACAGCCTCCTATCGCTCTGAAACGCTCATTTTTGACATAACCCACTTTTCAGCCTTAATGAATTAAATTCCAGGTAAAAACTCATTTGCCATGAAGAAGATCCAAATTCAACCAGTTCAGGCTAGTAAACCTGTTTGAAAGACCTTTTTTCAGTGAAATGCAGCTTAGTGCAAAAACAGGCTGCTCTCGCTCTGAAACGCTCATTTTTCACATAAGCCACTTTTCAGCGCTAAAACAGCCTCCAATCGCTCTGAAACGCTCATTTTTGACATAAGCCACTTTTCACCTTTAATGAATGAAATTCCAGGTAAAAACTCCTTTGCCATGAAGAAGATCCAAATTCATGCAGTTCAGGCTAGTAAACCTGGTTGAAAGACCTTTTTTCAGTGAAATGCAGCTTAGTGCAAAAACAGGCTGCTCTCGCTCTGAAACGCTCATTTTTCACATAAGCCACTTTTCAGCGCTAAAACAGCCTCCAATCGCTCTGAAACGCTCATTTTTGAGATAAGCCACTTTTCAGCCTTAGGCGACTGTACAGTGCTAAAACAGCCTCCAATCGCTCTGAAACGCTCATTTTTGACATAAGCCACTTTTCACCTTTAATGAATGAAATTCCAGGTAAAAACTCCTTTGCCATGAAGAAGATCCAAATTCAACCAGTTCAGGCTAGTAAACCTGTTTGAAAGACCTTTTTTCAGTGAAATGCAGCTTAGTGCAAAAACAGGCTGCTCTCGCTCTGAAACGCTCATTTTTCACATAAGCCACTTTTCAGCACTAAAACAGCCTCCAATCGCTCTGAAACGCTCATTTTTGACATAAGCCACTTTTCAGCCTTAGGCGACTGTACAGTGCTAAAACAGCCTCCAATCACTCTGAAACGCTCATTTTTGACATAAGCCACTTTTCACCTTTAATGAATGAAATTCCAGGTAAAAACTCCTTTGCCATGAAGAAGATCCAAATTCATGCAGTTCAGGCTAGTAAACCTGGTTGAAAGACCTTTTTTCAGTGAAATGCAGCTTAGTGCAAAAACAGGCTGCTCTCGCTCTGAAACGCTCATTTTTCACATAAGCCACTTTTCAGCGCTAAAACAGCCTCCAATCGCTCTGAAACGCTCATTTTTGACATAAGCCACTTTTCAGCCTTTAGGCGACTGTACAGTGCTAAAACAGCCTCCAATCGCTCTGAAACGCTCATTTTTGACATAAGCCACTTTTCAGCCTTAGGCGACTGTACAGTGCTAAAACAGCCTCCTATCGCTCTGAAACGCTCATTTTTGACATAACCCACTTTTCAGCCTTAATGAATTAAATTCCAGGTAAAAACTCCTTTGCCATGAAGAAGATCCAAATTCAACAAGTTCAGGCTAGTAAACCTGTTTGAAAGACCTTTTTTCAGTGAAATGCAGCTTAGTGCAAAAACAGGCTGCTCTCGCTCTGAAACGCTCATTTTTCACATAAGCCACTTTTCAGCGCTAAAACAGCCTCCAATCGCTCTGAAACGCTCATTTTTGACATAAGCCACTTTTCAGCCTTTAGGCGACTGTACAGTGCTAAAACAGCCTCCAATCGCTCTGAAACGCTCATTTTTGACATAAGCCACTTTTCACCTTTAATGAATGAAATTCCAGGTAAAAACTCCTTTGCCATGAAGAAGATCCAAATTCAACCAGTTCAGGCTAGTAAACCTGTTTGAAAGACCTTTTTTCAGTGAAATGCAGCTTAGTGCAAAAACAGGCTGCTCTCCCTCTGAAACGCTCATTTTTCACATAAGCCACTTTTCAGCGCTAAAACAGCCTCCAATCGCTCTGAAACGCTCATTTTTGACATAAGCCACTTTTCAGCCTTTAGGCGACTGTACAGTGCTAAAACAGCCTCCAATCGCTCTGAAACGCTCATTTTTGACATAAGCCACTTTTCACCTTTAATGAATGAAATTCCAGGTAAAAACTCCTTTGCCATGAAGAAGATCCAAATTCAACCAGTTCAGGCTAGTAAACCTGTTTGAAAGACCTTTTTTCAGTGAAATGCAGCTTAGTGCAAAAACAGGCTGCTCTCGCTCTGAAACGCTCATTTTTCACATAAGACACTTTTCAGCCTTAGGCGACTGTACAGTGCTAAAACAGCCTCCTATCGCTCTGAAACGCTCATTTTTGACATAACCCACTTTTCAGCCTTAATGAATTAAATTCCAGGTAAAAACTCCTTTGCCATGAAGAAGATCCAAATTCAACAAGTTCAGGCTAGTAAACCTGTTTGAAAGACCTTTTTTCAGTGAAATGCAGCTTAGTGCAAAAACAGGCTGCTCTCGCTCTGAAACGCTCATTTTTCACATAAGACACTTTTCAGCCTTAGGCGACTGTACAGTGCTAAAACAGCCTCCTATCGCTCTGAAACGCTCATTTTTGACATAACCCACTTTTCAGCCTTAATGAATGAAATTCCAGGTAAAAACTCCTTTGCCATGAAGAAGATCCAAATTCAACAAGTTCAGGCTAGTAAACCTGTTTGAAAGACCTTTTTTCAGTGAAATGCAGCTTAGTGCAAAAACAGGCTGCTCTCGCTCTGAAACGCTCATTTTTCACATAAGACACTTTTCAGCCTTAGGCGACTGTACAGTGCTAAAACAGCCTCCTATCGCTCTGAAACGCTCATTTTTGACATAACCCACTTTTCAGCCTTAATGAATTAAATTCCAGGTAAAAACTCCTTTGCCATGAAGAAGATCCAAATTCAACAAGTTCAGGCTAGTAAACCTGTTTGAAAGACCTTTTTTCAGTGAAATGCAGCTTAGTGCAAAAACAGGCTGCTCTCGCTCTGAAACGCTCATTTTTCACATAAGCCACTTTTCAGCGCTAAAACAGCCTCCAATCGCTCTGAAACGCTCATTTTTGACATAAGCCACTTTTCAGCCTTAGGCGACTGTACAGTGCTAAAACAGCCTCCAATCACTCTGAAACGCTCATTTTTGACATAAGCCACTTTTCACCTTTAATGAATGAAATTCCAGGTAAAAACTCCTTTGCCATGAAGAAGATCCAAATTCATGCAGTTCAGGCTAGTAAACCTGGTTGAAAGACCTTTTTTCAGTGAAATGCAGCTTAGTGCAAAAACAGGCTGCTCTCGCTCTGAAACGCTCATTTTTCACATAAGCCACTTTTCAGCGCTAAAACAGCCTCCAATCGCTCTGAAACGCTCATTTTTGACATAAGCCACTTTTCAGCCTTTAGGCGACTGTACAGTGCTAAAACAGCCTCCAATCGCTCTGAAACGCTCATTTTTGACATAAGCCACTTTTCAGCCTTAGGCGACTGTACAGTGCTAAAACAGCCTCCTATCGCTCTGAAACGCTCATTTTTGACATAACCCACTTTTCAGCCTTAATGAATTAAATTCCAGGTAAAAACTCCTTTGCCATGAAGAAGATCCAAATTCAACAAGTTCAGGCTAGTAAACCTGTTTGAAAGACCTTTTTTCAGTGAAATGCAGCTTAGTGCAAAAACAGGCTGCTCTCGCTCTGAAACGCTCATTTTTCACATAAGCCACTTTTCAGCGCTAAAACAGCCTCCAATCGCTCTGAAACGCTCATTTTTGACATAAGCCACTTTTCAGCCTTTAGGCGACTGTACAGTGCTAAAACAGCCTCCAATCGCTCTGAAACGCTCATTTTTGACATAAGCCACTTTTCACCTTTAATGAATGAAATTCCAGGTAAAAACTCCTTTGCCATGAAGAAGATCCAAATTCAACCAGTTCAGGCTAGTAAACCTGTTTGA
The DNA here is from genome assembly GCF_965226575.1 of Pagrus pagrus. NCBI lineage: Eukaryota > Metazoa > Chordata > Actinopteri > Spariformes > Sparidae > Pagrus > Pagrus pagrus. Next base: position 14,413 of record NW_028175159.1, on the reverse strand, counting down.
AAGACCTTTTTTCAGTGAAATGCAGCTTAGTGCAAAAACAGGCTGCTCTCCCTCTGAAACGCTCATTTTTCACATAAGCCACTTTTCAGCGCTAAAACAGCCTCCAATCGCTCTGAAACGCTCATTTTTGACATAAGCCACTTTTCAGCCTTTAGGCGACTGTACAGTGCTAAAACAGCCTCCAATCGCTCTGAAACGCTCATTTTTGACATAAGCCACTTTTCACCTTTAATGAATGAAATTCCAGGTAAAAACTCCTTTGCCATGAAGAAGATCCAAATTCAACCAGTTCAGGCTAGTAAACCTGTTTGAAAGACCTTTTTTCAGTGAAATGCAGCTTAGTGCAAAAACAGGCTGCTCTCGCTCTGAAACGCTCATTTTTCACATAAGACACTTTTCAGCCTTAGGCGACTGTACAGTGCTAAAACAGCCTCCTATCGCTCTGAAACGCTCATTTTTGACATAACCCACTTTTCAGCCTTAATGAATTAAATTCCAGGTAAAAACTCCTTTGCCATGAAGAAGATCCAAATTCAACAAGTTCAGGCTAGTAAACCTGTTTGAAAGACCTTTTTTCAGTGAAATGCAGCTTAGTGCAAAAACAGGCTGCTCTCGCTCTGAAACGCTCATTTTTCACATAAGACACTTTTCAGCCTTAGGCGACTGTACAGTGCTAAAACAGCCTCCTATCGCTCTGAAACGCTCATTTTTGACATAACCCACTTTTCAGCCTTAATGAATGAAATTCCAGGTAAAAACTCCTTTGCCATGAAGAAGATCCAAATTCAACAAGTTCAGGCTAGTAAACCTGTTTGAAAGACCTTTTTTCAGTGAAATGCAGCTTAGTGCAAAAACAGGCTGCTCTCGCTCTGAAACGCTCATTTTTCACATAAGACACTTTTCAGCCTTAGGCGACTGTACAGTGCTAAAACAGCCTCCTATCGCTCTGAAACGCTCATTTTTGACATAACCCACTTTTCAGCCTTAATGAATTAAATTCCAGGTAAAAACTCCTTTGCCATGAAGAAGATCCAAATTCAACAAGTTCAGGCTAGTAAACCTGTTTGAAAGACCTTTTTTCAGTGAAATGCAGCTTAGTGCAAAAACAGGCTGCTCTCGCTCTGAAACGCTCATTTTTCACATAAGCCACTTTTCAGCGCTAAAACAGCCTCCAATCGCTCTGAAACGCTCATTTTTGACATAAGCCACTTTTCAGCCTTAGGCGACTGTACAGTGCTAAAACAGCCTCCAATCACTCTGAAACGCTCATTTTTGACATAAGCCACTTTTCACCTTTAATGAATGAAATTCCAGGTAAAAACTCCTTTGCCATGAAGAAGATCCAAATTCATGCAGTTCAGGCTAGTAAACCTGGTTGAAAGACCTTTTTTCAGTGAAATGCAGCTTAGTGCAAAAACAGGCTGCTCTCGCTCTGAAACGCTCATTTTTCACATAAGCCACTTTTCAGCGCTAAAACAGCCTCCAATCGCTCTGAAACGCTCATTTTTGACATAAGCCACTTTTCAGCCTTTAGGCGACTGTACAGTGCTAAAACAGCCTCCAATCGCTCTGAAACGCTCATTTTTGACATAAGCCACTTTTCAGCCTTAGGCGACTGTACAGTGCTAAAACAGCCTCCTATCGCTCTGAAACGCTCATTTTTGACATAACCCACTTTTCAGCCTTAATGAATTAAATTCCAGGTAAAAACTCCTTTGCCATGAAGAAGATCCAAATTCAACAAGTTCAGGCTAGTAAACCTGTTTGAAAGACCTTTTTTCAGTGAAATGCAGCTTAGTGCAAAAACAGGCTGCTCTCGCTCTGAAACGCTCATTTTTCACATAAGCCACTTTTCAGCGCTAAAACAGCCTCCAATCGCTCTGAAACGCTCATTTTTGACATAAGCCACTTTTCAGCCTTTAGGCGACTGTACAGTGCTAAAACAGCCTCCAATCGCTCTGAAACGCTCATTTTTGACATAAGCCACTTTTCACCTTTAATGAATGAAATTCCAGGTAAAAACTCCTTTGCCATGAAGAAGATCCAAATTCAACCAGTTCAGGCTAGTAAACCTGTTTGAAAGACCTTTTTTCAGTGAAATGCAGCTTAGTGCAAAAACAGGCTGCTCTCCCTCTGAAACGCTCATTTTTCACATAAGCCACTTTTCAGCGCTAAAACAGCCTCCAATCGCTCTGAAACGCTCATTTTTGACATAAGCCACTTTTCAGCCTTTAGGCGACTGTACAGTGCTAAAACAGCCTCCAATCGCTCTGAAACGCTCATTTTTGACATAAGCCACTTTTCACCTTTAATGAATGAAATTCCAGGTAAAAACTCCTTTGCCATGAAGAAGATCCAAATTCAACCAGTTCAGGCTAGTAAACCTGTTTGAAAGACCTTTTTTCAGTGAAATGCAGCTTAGTGCAAAAACAGGCTGCTCTCGCTCTGAAACGCTCATTTTTCACATAAGACACTTTTCAGCCTTAGGCGACTGTACAGTGCTAAAACAGCCTCCTATCGCTCTGAAACGCTCATTTTTGACATAACCCACTTTTCAGCCTTAATGAATTAAATTCCAGGTAAAAACTCCTTTGCCATGAAGAAGATCCAAATTCAACAAGTTCAGGCTAGTAAACCTGTTTGAAAGACCTTTTTTCAGTGAAATGCAGCTTAGTGCAAAAACAGGCTGCTCTCGCTCTGAAACGCTCATTTTTCACATAAGACACTTTTCAGCCTTAGGCGACTGTACAGTGCTAAAACAGCCTCCTATCGCTCTGAAACGCTCATTTTTGACATAACCCACTTTTCAGCCTTAATGAATGAAATTCCAGGTAAAAACTCCTTTGCCATGAAGAAGATCCAAATTCAACAAGTTCAGGCTAGTAAACCTGTTTGAAAGACCTTTTTTCAGTGAAATGCAGCTTAGTGCAAAAACAGGCTGCTCTCGCTCTGAAACGCTCATTTTTCACATAAGACACTTTTCAGCCTTAGGCGACTGTACAGTGCTAAAACAGCCTCCTATCGCTCTGAAACGCTCATTTTTGACATAACCCACTTTTCAGCCTTAATGAATGAAATTCCAGGTAAAAACTCCTTTGCCATGAAGAAGATCCAAATTCAACAAGTTCAGGCTAGTAAACCTGTTTGAAAGACCTTTTTTCAGTGAAATGCAGCTTAGTGCAAAAACAGGCTGCTCTCGCTCTGAAACGCTCATTTTTCACATAAGACACTTTTCAGCCTTAGGCGACTGTACAGTGCTAAAACAGCCTCCTATCGCTCTGAAACGCTCATTTTTGACATAACCCACTTTTCAGCCTTAATGAATTAAATTCCAGGTAAAAACTCCTTTGCCATGAAGAAGATCCAAATTCAACAAGTTCAGGCTAGTAAACCTGTTTGAAAGACCTTTTTTCAGTGAAATGCAGCTTAGTGCAAAAACAGGCTGCTCTCGCTCTGAAACGCTCATTTTTCACATAAGCCACTTTTCAGCGCTAAAACAGCCTCCAATCGCTCTGAAACGCTCATTTTTGACATAAGCCACTTTTCAGCCTTAGGCGACTGTACAGTGCTAAAACAGCCTCCAATCGCTCTGAAACGCTCATTTTTGACATAAGCCACTTTTCACCTTTAATGAATGAAATTCCAGGTAAAAACTCCTTTGCCATGAAGAAGATCCAAATTCAACCAGTTCAGGCTAGTAAACCTGTTTGAAAGACCTTTTTTCAGTGAAATGCAGCTTAGTGCAAAAACAGGCTGCTCTCGCTCTGAAACGCTCATTTTTCACATAAGACACTTTTCAGCCTTAGGCGACTGTACAGTGCTAAAACAGCCTCCTATCGCTCTGAAACGCTCATTTTTGACATAACCCACTTTTCAGCCTTAATGAATGAAATTCCAGGTAAAAACTCCTTTGCCATGAAGAAGATCCAAATTCAACAAGTTCAGGCTAGTAAACCTGTTTGAAAGACCTTTTTTCAGTGAAATGCAGCTTAGTGCAAAAACAGGCTGCTCTCGCTCTGAAACGCTCATTTTTCACATAAGACACTTTTCAGCCTTAGGCGACTGTACAGTGCTAAAACAGCCTCCTATCGCTCTGAAACGCTCATTTTTGACATAACCCACTTTTCAGCCTTAATGAATGAAATTCCAGGTAAAAACTCCTTTGCCATGAAGAAGATCCAAATTCAACAAGTTCAGGCTAGTAAACCTGTTTGAAAGACCTTTTTTCAGTGAAATGCAGCTTAGTGCAAAAACAGGCTGCTCTCGCTCTGAAACGCTCATTTTTCACATAAGCCACTTTTCAGCGCTAAAACAGCCTCCAATCGCTCTGAAACGCTCATTTTTGACATAAGCCACTTTTCAGCCTTAGGCGACTGTACAGTGCTAAAACAGCCTCCAATCGCTCTGAAACGCTCATTTTTGACATAAGCCACTTTTCACCTTTAATGAATGAAATTCCAGGTAAAAACTCCTTTGCCATGAAGAAGATCCAAATTCAACCAGTTCAGGCTAGTAAACCTGTTTGAAAGACCTTTTTTCAGTGAAATGCAGCTTAGTGCAAAAACAGGCTGCTCTCGCTCTGAAACGCTCATTTTTCACATAAGCCACTTTTCAGCGCTAAAACAGCCTCCAATCGCTCTGAAACGCTCATTTTTGACATAAGCCACTTTTCACCTTTAATGAATGAAATTCCAGGTAAAAACTCCTTTGCCATGAAGAAGATCCAAATTCATGCAGTTCAGGCTAGTAAACCTGGTTGAAAGACCTTTTTTCAGTGAAATGCAGCTTAGTGCAAAAACAGGCTGCTCTCGCTCTGAAACGCTCATTTTTCACATAAGACACTTTTCAGCCTTAGGCGACTGTACAGTGCTAAAACAGCCTCCTATCGCTCTGAAACGCTCATTTTTCACATAAGCCACTTTTCAGCGCTAAAACAGCCTCCAATCGCTCTGAAACGCTCATTTTTGAGATAAGCCACTTTTCAGCCTTAGGCGACTGTACAGTGCTAAAACAGCCTCCAATCGCTCTGAAACGCTCATTTTTGACATAAGCCACTTTTCACCTTTAATGAATGAAATTCCAGGTAAAAACTCCTTTGCCATGAAGAAGATCCAAATTCAACCAGTTCAGGCTAGTAAACCTGTTTGAAAGACCTTTTTTCAGTGAAATGCAGCTTAGTGCAAAAACAGGCTGCTCTCGCTCTGAAACGCTCATTTTTCACATAAGCCACTTTTCAGCACTAAAACAGCCTCCAATCGCTCTGAAACGCTCATTTTTGACATAAGCCACTTTTCAGCCTTAGGCGACTGTACAGTGCTAAAACAGCCTCCAATCACTCTGAAACGCTCATTTTTGACATAAGCCACTTTTCACCTTTAATGAATGAAATTCCAGGTAAAAACTCCTTTGCCATGAAGAAGATCCAAATTCATGCAGTTCAGGCTAGTAAACCTGGTTGAAAGACCTTTTTTCAGTGAAATGCAGCTTAGTGCAAAAACAGGCTGCTCTCGCTCTGAAACGCTCATTTTTCACATAAGACACTTTTCAGCCTTAGGCGACTGTACAGTGCTAAAACAGCCTCCTATCGCTCTGAAACGCTCATTTTTGACATAAGCCACTTTTCAGCCTTAATGAATTAAATTCCAGGTAAAAACTCCTTTGCCATGAAGAAGATCCAAATTCAACAAGTTCAGGCTAGTAAACCTGTTTGAAAGACCTTTTTTCAGTGAAATGCAGCTTAGTGCAAAAACAGGCTGCTCTCGCTCTGAAACGCTCATTTTTCACAAAAGCCACTTTTCAGCGCTAAAACAGCCTCCAATCGCTCTGAAACGCTCATTTTTGACATAAGCCACTTTTCAGCCTTAGGCGACTGTACAGTGCTAAAACAGCCTCCAATCGCTCTGAAACGCTCATTTTTGACATAAGCCACTTTTCACCTTTAATGAATGAAATTCCAGGTAAAAACTCCTTTGCCATGAAGAAGATCCAAATTCATGCAGTTCAGGCTAGTAAACCTGGTTGAAAGACCTTTTTTCAGTGAAATGCAGCTTAGTGCAAAAACAGGCTGCTCTCGCTCTGAAACGCTCATTTTTCACATAAGCCACTTTTCAGCCTTAGGCGACTGTACAGTGCTAAAACAGCCTCCTATCGCTCTGAAACGCTCATTTTTGACATAACCCACTTTTCAGCCTTAATGAATTAAATTCCAGGTAAAAACTCATTTGCCATGAAGAAGATCCAAATTCAACCAGTTCAGGCTAGTAAACCTGTTTGAAAGACCTTTTTTCAGTGAAATGCAGCTTAGTGCAAAAACAGGCTGCTCTCGCTCTGAAACGCTCATTTTTCACATAAGCCACTTTTCAGCGCTAAAACAGCCTCCAATCGCTCTGAAACGCTCATTTTTGAGATAAGCCACTTTTCAGCCTTAGGCGACTGTACAGTGCTAAAACAGCCTCCAATCGCTCTGAAACGCTCATTTTTGACATAAGCCACTTTTCACCTTTAATGAATGAAATTCCAGGTAAAAACTCCTTTGCCATGAAGAAGATCCAAATTCAACCAGTTCAGGCTAGTAAACCTGTTTGAAAGACCTTTTTTCAGTGAAATGCAGCTTAGTGCAAAAACAGGCTGCTCTCGCTCTGAAACGCTCATTTTTCACATAAGCCACTTTTCAGCGCTAAAACAGCCTCCAATCGCTCTGAAACGCTCATTTTTGACATAAGCCACTTTTCACCTTTAATGAATGAAATTCCAGGTAAAAACTCCTTTGCCATGAAGAAGATCCAAATTCATGCAGTTCAGGCTAGTAAACCTGGTTGAAAGACCTTTTTTCAGTGAAATGCAGCTTAGTGCAAAAACAGGCTGCTCTCGCTCTGAAACGCTCATTTTTCACATAAGACACTTTTCAGCCTTAGGCGACTGTACAGTGCTAAAACAGCCTCCTATCGCTCTGAAACGCTCATTTTTGACATAAGCCACTTTTCAGCCTTAATGAATTAAATTCCAGGTAAAAACTCCTTTGCCATGAAGAAGATCCAAATTCAACAAGTTCAGGCTAGTAAACCTGTTTGAAAGACCTTTTTTCAGTGAAATGCAGCTTAGTGCAAAAACAGGCTGCTCTCGCTCTGAAACGCTCATTTTTCACATAAGCCACTTTTCAGCCTTTAGGCGACTGTACAGTGCTAAAACAGCCTCCAATCGCTCTGAAACGCTCATTTTTGACATAAGCCACTTTTCACCTTTAATGAATGAAATTCCAGGTAAAAACTCCTTTGCCATGAAGAAGATCCAAATTCAACCAGTTCAGGCTAGTAAACCTGTTTGAAAGACCTTTTTTCAGTGAAATGCAGCTTAGTGCAAAAACAGGCTGCTCTCGCTCTGAAACGCTCATTTTTCACAAAAGCCACTTTTCAGCGCTAAAACAGCCTCCAATCGCTCTGAAACGCTCATTTTTGACATAAGCCACTTTTCAGCCTTAGGCGACTGTACAGTGCTAAAACAGCCTCCAATCGCTCTGAAACGCTCATTTTTGACATAAGCCACTTTTCACCTTTAATGAATGAAATTCCAGGTAAAAACTCCTTTGCCATGAAGAAGATCCAAATTCAACCAGTTCAGGCTAGTAAACCTGTTTGAAAGACCTTTTTTCAGTGAAATGCAGCTTAGTGCAAAAACAGGCTGCTCTCGCTCTGAAACGCTCATTTTTCACATAAGCCACTTTTCAGCGCTAAAACAGCCTCCAATCGCTCTGAAACGCTCATTTTTGACATAAGCCACTTTTCACCTTTAATGAATGAAATTCCAGGTAAAAACTCCTTTGCCATGAAGAAGATCCAAATTCATGCAGTTCAGGCTAGTAAACCTGGTTGAAAGACCTTTTTTCAGTGAAATGCAGCTTAGTGCAAAAACAGGCTGCTCTCGCTCTGAAACGCTCATTTTTCACATAAGACACTTTTCAGCCTTAGGCGACTGTACAGTGCTAAAACAGCCTCCAATCGCTCTGAAACGCTCATTTTTGACATAAGCCACTTTTCACCTTTAATGAATGAAATTCCAGGTAAAAACTCCTTTGCCATGAAGAAGATCCAAATTCAACCAGTTCAGGCTAGTAAACCTGTTTGAAAGACCTTTTTTCAGTGAAATGCAGCTTAGTGCAAAAACAGGCTGCTCTCGCTCTGAAACGCTCATTTTTCACAAAAGCCACTTTTCAGCGCTAAAACAGCCTCCAATCGCTCTGAAACGCTCATTTTTGACATAAGCCACTTTTCAGCCTTAGGCGACTGTACAGTGCTAAAACAGCCTCCAATCGCTCTGAAACGCTCATTTTTGACATAAGCCACTTTTCACCTTTAATGAATGAAATTCCAGGTAAAAACTCCTTTGCCATGAAAAAGATCCAAATTCATGCAGTTCAGGCTAGTAAACCTGGTTGAAAGACCTTTTTTCAGTGAAATGCAGCTTAGTGCAAAAACAGGCTGCTCTCCCTCTGAAACGCTCATTTTTCACATAAGCCACTTTTCAGCGCTAAAACAGCCTCCAATCGCTCTGAAACGCTCATTTTTGACATAAGCCACTTTTCAGCCTTTAGGCGACTGTACAGTGCTAAAACAGCCTCCAATCGCTCTGAAACGCTCATTTTTGACATAAGCCACTTTTCAGCCTTAATGAATTAAATTCCAGGTAAAAACTCCTTTGCCATGAAGAAGATCCAAATTCAACCAGTTCAGGCTAGTAAACCTGTTTGAAAGACCTTTTTTCAGTGAAATGCAGCTTAGTGCAAAAACAGGCTGCTCTCGCTCTGAAACGCTCATTTTTCACATAAGACACTTTTCAGCCTTAGGCGACTGTACAGTGCTAAAACAGCCTCCTATCGCTCTGAAACGCTCATTTTTGACATAACCCACTTTTCAGCCTTAATGAATGAAATTCCAGGTAAAAACTCCTTTGCCATGAAGAAGATCCAAATTCAACAAGTTCAGGCTAGTAAACCTGTTTGAAAGACCTTTTTTCAGTGAAATGCAGCTTAGTGCAAAAACAGGCTGCTCTCGCTCTGAAACGCTCATTTTTCACATAAGACACTTTTCAGCCTTAGGCGACTGTACAGTGCTAAAACAGCCTCCTATCGCTCTGAAACGCTCATTTTTGACATAACCCACTTTTCAGCCTTAATGAATGAAATTCCAGGTAAAAACTCCTTTGCCATGAAGAAGATCCAAATTCAACAAGTTCAGGCTAGTAAACCTGTTTGAAAGACCTTTTTTCAGTGAAATGCAGCTTAGTGCAAAAACAGGCTGCTCTCGCTCTGAAACGCTCATTTTTCACATAAGACACTTTTCAGCCTTAGGCGACTGTACAGTGCTAAAACAGCCTCCTATCGCTCTGAAACGCTCATTTTTGACATAACCCACTTTTCAGCCTTAATGAATTAAATTCCAGGTAAAAACTCCTTTGCCATGAAGAAGATCCAAATTCAACAAGTTCAGGCTAGTAAACCTGTTTGAAAGACCTTTTTTCAGTGAAATGCAGCTTAGTGCAAAAACAGGCTGCTCTCGCTCTGAAACGCTCATTTTTCACATAAGCCACTTTTCAGCGCTAAAACAGCCTCCAATCGCTCTGAAACGCTCATTTTTGACATAAGCCACTTTTCAGCCTTAGGCGACTGTACAGTGCTAAAACAGCCTCCAATCGCTCTGAAACGCTCATTTTTGACATAAGCCACTTTTCACCTTTAATGAATGAAATTCCAGGTAAAAACTCCTTTGCCATGAAGAAGATCCAAATTCAACCAGTTCAGGCTAGTAAACCTGTTTGAAAGACCTTTTTTCAGTGAAATGCAGCTTAGTGCAAAAACAGGCTGCTCTCGCTCTGAAACGCTCATTTTTCACATAAGCCACTTTTCAGCGCTAAAACAGCCTCCAATCGCTCTGAAACGCTCATTTTTGACATAAGCCACTTTTCAGCCTTAGGCGACTGTACAGTGCTAAAACAGCCTCCAATCGCTCTGAAACGCTCATTTTTGACATAAGCCACTTTTCACCTTTAATGAATGAAATTCCAGGTAAAAACTCCTTTGCCATGAAGAAGATCCAAATTCATGCAGTTCAGGCTAGTAAACCTGGTTGAAAGACCTTTTTTCAGTGAAATGCAGCTTAGTGCAAAAACAGGCTGCTCTCGCTCTGAAACGCTCATTTTTCACATAAGCCACTTTTCAGCGCTAAAACAGCCTCCAATCGCTCTGAAACGCTCATTTTTGACATAAGCCACTTTTCAGCCTTAGGCGACTGTACAGTGCTAAAACAGCCTCCAATCGCTCTGAAACGCTCATTTTTGACATAAGCCACTTTTCACCTTTAATGAATGAAATTCCAGGTAAAAACTCCTTTGCCATGAAGAAGATCCAAATTCAACAAGTTCAGGCTAGTAAACCTGTTTGAAAGACCTTTTTTCAGTGAAATGCAGCTTAGTGCAAAAACAGGCTGCTCTCGCTCTGAAACGCTCATTTTTCACATAAGACACTTTTCAGCCTTAGGCGACTGTACAGTGCTAAAACAGCCTCCAATCGCTCTGAAACGCTCATTTTTGACATAAGCCACTTTTCACCTTTAATGAATGAAATTCCAGGTAAAAACTCCTTTGCCATGAAGAAGATCCAAATTCAACCAGTTCAGGCTAGTAAACCTGTTTGAAAGACCTTTTTTCAGTGAAATGCAGCTTAGTGCAAAAACAGGCTGCTCTCGCTCTGAAACGCTCATTTTTCACATAAGACACTTTTCAGCCTTAGGCGACTGTACAGTGCTAAAACAGCCTCCTATCGCTCTGAAACGCTCATTTTTGACATAACCCACTTTTCAGCCTTAATGAATGAAATTCCAGGTAAAAACTCCTTTGCCATGAAGAAGATCCAAATTCAACAAGTTCAGGCTAGTAAACCTGTTTGAAAGACCTTTTTTCAGTGAAATGCAGCTTAGTGCAAAAACAGGCTGCTCTCGCTCTGAAACGCTCATTTTTCACATAAGACACTTTTCAGCCTTAGGCGACTGTACAGTGCTAAAACAGCCTCCTATCGCTCTGAAACGCTCATTTTTGACATAACCCACTTTTCAGCCTTAATGAATGAAATTCCAGGTAAAAACTCCTTTGCCATGAAGAAGATCCAAATTCAACAAGTTCAGGCTAGTAAACCTGTTTGAAAGACCTTTTTTCAGTGAAATGCAGCTTAGTGCAAAAACAGGCTGCTCTCGCTCTGAAACGCTCATTTTTGACATAAGCCACTTTTCAGCCTTAGGCGACTGTACAGTGCTAAAACAGCCTCCAATCGCTCTGAAACGCTCATTTTTGACATAAGCCACTTTTCACCTTTAATGAATGAAATTCCAGGTAAAAACTCCTTTGCCATGAAGAAGATCCAAATTCAACCAGTTCAGGCTAGTAAACCTGTTTGAAAGACCTTTTTTCAGTGAAATGCAGCTTAGTGCAAAAACAGGCTGCTCTCGCTCTGAAACGCTCATTTTTCACATAAGCCACTTTTCAGCGCTAAAACAGCCTCCAATCGCTCTGAAACGCTCATTTTTGACATAAGCCACTTTTCAGCCTTAGGCGACTGTACAGTGCTAAAACAGCCTCCAATCGCTCTGAAACGCTCATTTTTGACATAAGCCACTTTTCACCTTTAATGAATGAAATTCCAGGTAAAAACTCCTTTGCCATGAAGAAGATCCAAATTCATGCAGTTCAGGCTAGTAAACCTGGTTGAAAGACCTTTTTCAGTGAAATGCAGCTTAGTGCAAAAACAGGCTGCTCTCGCTCTGAAACGCTCATTTTTCACATAAGCCACTTTTCAGCGCTAAAACAGCCTCCAATCGCTCTGAAACGCTCATTTTTGACATAAGCCACTTTTCAGCCTTAGGCGACTGTACAGTGCTAAAACAGCCTCCAATCGCTCTGAAACGCTCATTTTTGACATAAGCCACTTTTCACCTTTAATGAATGAAATTCCAGGTAAAAACTCCTTTGCCATGAAGAAGATCCAAATTCAACAAGTTCAGGCTAGTAAACCTGTTTGAAAGACCTTTTTTCAGTGAAATGCAGCTTAGTGCAAAAACAGGCTGCTCTCGCTCTGAAACGCTCATTTTTCACATAAGACACTTTCAGCCTTAGGCGACTGTACAGTGCTAAAACAGCCTCCAATCGCTCTGAAACGCTCATTTTTGACATAAGCCACTTTTCACCTTTAATGAATGAAATTCCAGGTAAAAACTCCTTTGCCATGAAGAAGATCCAAATTCAACCAGTTCAGGCTAGTAAACCTGTTTGAAAGACCTTTTTTCAGTGAAATGCAGCTTAGTGCAAAAACAGGCTGCTCTCGCTCTGAAACGCTCATTTTCACATAAGCCACTTTTCAGCGCTAAAACAGCCTCCAATCGCTCTGAAACGCTCATTTTTGACATAAGCCACTTTTCAGCCTTTAGGCGACTGTACAGTGCTAAAACAGCTCCAATCGCTCTGAAACGCTCATTTTTGACATAAGCCACTTTTCACCTTAATGAATGAAATTCCAGGTAAAAACTCCTTTGCCATGAAGAAGATCCAAATTCAACCAGTTCAGGCTAGTAAACCTGGTTGAAAGACCTTTTTTCAGTGAAATGCAGCTTAGTGCAAAAACAGGCTGCTCTCGCTCTGAAACGCTCATTTTTCACATAAGACACTTTTCAGCCTTAGGCGACTGTACAGTGCTAAAACAGCCTCCTATCGCTCTGAAACGCTCATTTTTGACATAACCAACTTTTCAGCCTTAATGAATTAAATTCCAGGTAAAAACTCATTTGCCATGAAGAAGATCCAAATTCAACCAGTTCAGGCTAGTAAACCTGTTTGAAAGACCTTTTTTCAGTGAAATGCAGCTTAGTGCAAAAACAGGCTGCTCTCGCTCTGAAACGCTCATTTTTCACATAAGCCACTTTTCAGCGCTAAAACAGCCTCCAATCGCTCTGAAACGCTCATTTTTGACATAAGCCACTTTTCAGCCTTAGGCGACTGTACAGTGCTAAAACAGCCTCCAATCGCTCTGAAACGCTCATTTTTGACATAAGCCACTTTTTCACCTTTATGAATGAAATTCCAGGTAAAAACTCCTTTGCCATGAAGAAGATCCAAATTCAACCAGTTCAGGCTAGTAAACCTGTTTGAAAGACCTTTTTTCAGTGAAATGCAGCTTAGTGCAAAAACAGGCTGCTCTCGCTCTGAAACGCTCATTTTTCACATAAGCCACTTTTCAGCGCTAAAACAGCCTCCAATCGCTCTGAAACGCTCATTTTTGACATAAGCCACTTTTCACCTTAATGAATGAAATTCCAGGTAAAAACTCCTTTGCCATGAAGAAGATCCAAATTCATGCAGTTCAGGCTAGTAAACCTGGTTGAAAGACCTTTTTTCAGTGAAATGCAGCTTAGTGCAAAAACAGGCTGCTCTCGCTCTGAAACGCTCATTTTTCACATAAGACACTTTTCAGCCTTAGGCGACTGTACAGTGCTAAAACAGCCTCCTATCGCTCTGAAACGCTCATTTTTCACATAAGCCACTTTTCAGCGCTAAACAGCCTCCAATCGCTCTGAAACGCTCATTTTTGACATAAGCCACTTTTCACCTTTAATGAATGAAATTCCAGGTAAAAACTCCTTGCCATGAAGAAGATCCAAATTCATGCAGTTCAGGCTAGTAAACCTGGTTGAAAGACCTTTTTTCAGTGAAATGCAGCTTAGTGCAAAAACAGGCTGCTCTCGCTCTGAAACGCTCATTTTTCACATAAGCCACTTTTCAGCGCTAAAACAGCCTCCAATCGCTCTGAAACGCTCATTTTTGAGATAAGCCACTTTTCAGCCTTAGGCGACTGTACAGTGCTAAAACAGCCTCCAATCGCTCTGAAACGCTCATTTTTGACATAAGCCACTTTTCACCTTTAATGAATGAAATTCCAGGTAAAAACTCCTTTGCCATGAAGAAGATCCAAATTCAACCAGTTCAGGCTAGTAAACCTGTTTGAAAGACCTTTTTTCAGTGAAATGCAGCTTAGTGCAAAAACAGGCTGCTCTCGCTCTGAAACGCTCATTTTTCACATAAGCCACTTTTCAGCACTAAAACAGCCTCCAATCGCTCTGAAACGCTCATTTTTGACATAAGCCACTTTTCAGCCTAGGCGACTGTACAGTGCTAAAACAGCCTCCAATCACTCTGAAACGCTCATTTTTGACATAAGCCACTTTTCACCTTTAATGAATGAAATTCCAGGTAAAAACTCCTTTGCCATGAAGAAGATCCAAATTCATGCAGTTCAGGCTAGTAAACCTGGTTGAAAGACCTTTTTTCAGTGAAATGCAGCTTAGTGCAAAAACAGGCTGCTCTCGCTCTGAAACGCTCA
>NW_028175160.1:0-70318 GCF_965226575.1 Pagrus pagrus | reverse complement strand
CTTTTTTCAGTGAAATGCAGCTTAGTGCAAAAACAGGCTGCTCTCGCTCTGAAACGCTCATTTTTCACATAAGCCACTTTTCAGCGCTAAAACAGCCTCCAATCGCTCTGAAACGCTCATTTTTGACATAAGCCACTTTTCACCTTTAATGAATGAAATTCCAGGTAAAAACTCCTTTGCCATGAAGAAGATCCAAATTCAACCAGTTCAGGCTAGTAAACCTGGTTGAAAGACCTTTTTTCAGTGAAATGCAGCTTAGTGCAAAAACAGCCTCCTCTCGCTCTGAAACGCTCATTTTTCACATAAGCCACTTTTCAGCCTTAGGCGACTGTACAGTGCTAAAACAGCCTCCAATCGCTCTGAAACGCTCATTTTTGACATAAGCCACTTTTCACCTTTAATGAATGAAATTCCAGGTAAAAACTCCTTTGCCATGAAGAAGATCCAAATTCAACCAGTTCAGGCTAGTAAACCTGTTTGAAAGACCTTTTTTCAGTGAAATGCAGCTTAGTGCAAAAACAGGCTGCTCTCGCTCTGAAACGCTCATTTTTCACAAAAGCCACTTTTCAGCGCTAAAACAGCCTCCAATCGCTCTGAAACGCTCATTTTTGACATAAGCCACTTTTCACCTTTAATGAATGAAATTCCAGGTAAAAACTCCTTTGCCATGAAGAAGATCCAAATTCAACCAGTTCAGGCTAGTAAACCTGTTTGAAAGACCTTTTTTCAGTGAAATGCAGCTTAGTGCAAAAACAGGCTGCTCTCGCTCTGAAACGCTCATTTTTCACATAAGCCACTTTTCAGCCTTAGGCGACTGTACAGTGCTAAAACAGCCTCCTATCGCTCTGAAACGCTCATTTTTGACATAAGCCACTTTTCACCTTTAATGAATGAAATTCCAGGTAAAAACTCCTTTGCCATGAAGAAGATCCAAATTCAACCAGTTCAGGCTAGTAAACCTGTTTGAAAGACCTTTTTTCAGTGAAATGCAGCTTAGTGCAAAAACAGGCTGCTCTCGCTCTGAAACGCTCATTTTTCACAAAAGCCACTTTTCAGCGCTAAAACAGCCTCCAATCGCTCTGAAACGCTCATTTTTGACATAAGCCACTTTTCACCTTTAATGAATGAAATTCCAGGTAAAAACTCCTTTGCCATGAAGAAGATCCAAATTCAACCAGTTCAGGCTAGTAAACCTGTTTGAAAGACCTTTTTTCAGTGAAATGCAGCTTAGTGCAAAAACAGGCTGCTCTCGCTCTGAAACGCTCATTTTTCACATAAGCCACTTTTCAGCCTTAGGCGACTGTACAGTGCTAAAACAGCCTCCTATCGCTCTGAAACGCTCATTTTTGACATAACCCACTTTTCAGCCTTAATGAATTAAATTCCAGGTGAAAACTCCTTTGCCATGAAGAAGATCCAAATTCAACCAGTTCAGGCTAGTAAACCTGTTTGAAAGACCTTTTTTCAGTGAAATGCAGCTTAGTGCAAAAACAGGCTGCTCTCGCTCTGAAACGCTCATTTTTCACATAAGCCACTTTTCAGCGCTAAAACAGCCTCCAATCGCTCTGAAACGCTCATTTTTGACATAAGCCACTTTTCACCTTTAATGAATGAAATTCCAGGTAAAAACTCCTTTGCCATGAAGAAGATCCAAATTCAACCAGTTCAGGCTAGTAAACCTGTTTGAAAGACCTTTTTTCAGTGAAATGCAGCTTAGTGCAAAAACAGGCTGCTCTCGCTCTGAAACGCTCATTTTTCACATAACCCACTTTTCAGCCTTAATGAATTAAATTCCAGGTAAAAACTCCTTTGCCATGAAGAAGATCCAAATTCAACCAGTTGAGGCTAGTAAACCTGTTTGAAAGACCTTTTTTCAGTGAAATGCAGCTTAGTGCAAAAACAGGCTGCTCTCGCTCTGAAACGCTCATTTTTCACATAAGCCACTTTTCAGCGCTAAAACAGCCTCCAATCGCTCTGAAACGCTCATTTTTGACATAAGCCACTTTTCACCTTTAATGAATGAAATTCCAGGTAAAAACTCCTTTGCCATGAAGAAGATCCAAATTCAACCAGTTCAGGCTAGTAAACCTGTTTGAAAGACCTTTTTTCAGTGAAATGCAGCTTAGTGCAAAAACAGGCTGCTCTCGCTCTGAAACGCTCATTTTTCACAAAAGCCACTTTTCAGCGCTAAAACAGCCTCCAATCGCTCTGAAACGCTCATTTTTGACATAAGCCACTTTTCACCTTTAATGAATGAAATTCCAGGTAAAAACTCCTTTGCCATGAAGAAGATCCAAATTCAACCAGTTCAGGCTAGTAAACCTGTTTGAAAGACCTTTTTTCAGTGAAATGCAGCTTAGTGCAAAAACAGGTTGCTCTCGCTCTGAAACGCTCATTTTTCACATAAGCCACTTTTCAGCCTTAGGCGACTGTACAGTGCTAAAACAGCCTCCTATCGCTCTGAAACGCTCATTTTTGACATAAGCCACTTTTCAGCCTTAATGAATTAAATTCCAGGTAAAAACTCCTTTGCCATGAAGAAGATCCAAATTCAACCAGTTCAGGCTAGTAAACCTGTTTGAAAGACCTTTTTTCAGTGAAATGCAGCTTAGTGCAAAAACAGGCTGCTCTCGCTCTGAAACGCTCATTTTTCACATAAGCCACTTTTCAGCCTTAGGCGACTGTACAGTGCTAAAACAGCCTCCAATCGCTCTGAAACGCTCATTTTTGACATAAGCCACTTTTCACCTTTAATGAATGACATTCCAGGTAAAAACTCCTTTGCCATGAAGAAGATCCAAATTCAACCAGTTCAGGCTAGTAAACCTGTTTGAAAGACCTTTTTTCAGTGAAATGCAGCTTAGTGCAAAAACAGGCTGCTCTCGCTCTGAAACGCTCATTTTTCACATAAGCCACTTTTCAGCGCTAAAACAGCCTCCAATCGCTCTGAAACGCTCATTTTTGACATAAGCCACTTTTCACCTTTAATGAATGAAATTCCAGGTAAAAACTCCTTTGCCATGAAGAAGATCCAAATTCAACCAGTTCAGGCTAGTAAACCTGTTTGAAAGACCTTTTTTCAGTGAAATGCAGCTTAGTGCAAAAACAGGCTGCTCTCGCTCTGAAACGCTCATTTTTCACATAAGCCACTTTTCAGCGCTAAAACAGCCTCCAATCGCTCTGAAACGCTCATTTTTGACATAAGCCAATTTTCACCTTTAATGAATGAAATTCCAGGTAAAAACTCCTTTGCCATGAAGAAGATCCAAATTCAACCAGTTCAGGCTAGTAAACCTGTTTGAAAGACCTTTTTTCAGTGAAATGCAGCTTAGTGCAAAAACAGGCTGCTCTCGCTCTGAAACGCTCATTTTTCACATAAGCCACTTTTCAGCCTTAGGCGACTGTACAGTGCTAAAACAGCCTCCAATCGCTCTGAAACGCTCATTTTTGACATAAGCCACTTTTCACCTTTAATGAATGAAATTCCAGGTAAAAACTCCTTTGCCATGAAGAAGATCCAAATTCAACCAGTTCAGGCTAGTAAACCTGTTTGAAAGACCTTTTTTCAGTGAAATGCAGCTTAGTGCAAAAACAGGCTGCTCTCGCTCTGAAACGCTCATTTTTCACAAAAGCCACTTTTCAGCGCTAAAACAGCCTCCAATCGCTCTGAAACGCTCATTTTTGACATAAGCCACTTTTCACCTTTAATGAATGAAATTCCAGGTAAAAACTCCTTTGCCATGAAGAAGATCCAAATTCAACCAGTTCAGGCTAGTAAACCTGTTTGAAAGACCTTTTTTCAGTGAAATGCAGCTTAGTGCAAAAACAGGCTGCTCTCGCTCTGAAACGCTCATTTTTCACATAAGCCACTTTTCAGCCTTAGGCGACTGTACAGTGCTAAAACAGCCTCCTATCGCTCTGAAACGCTCATTTTTGACATAACCCACTTTTCAGCCTTAATGAATTAAATTCCAGGTGAAAACTCCTTTGCCATGAAGAAGATCCAAATTCAACCAGTTCAGGCTAGTAAACCTGTTTGAAAGACCTTTTTTCAGTGAAATGCAGCTTAGTGCAAAAACAGGCTGCTCTCGCTCTGAAACGCTCATTTTTCACATAAGCCACTTTTCAGCCTGAGGCGACTGTACAGTGCTAAAACAGCCTCCAATCGCTCTGAAACGCTCATTTTTCACATAAGCCACTTTTCACCTTTAATGAATGAAATTCCAGGTAAAAACTCCTTTGCCATGAAGAAGATCCAAATTCAACCAGTTCAGGCTAGTAAACCTGTTTGAAAGACCTTTTTTCAGTGAAATGCAGCTTAGTGCAAAAACAGGCTGCTCTCGCTCTGAAACGCTCATTTTTCACATAAGCCACTTTTCAGCGCTAAAACAGCCTCCAATCGCTCTGAAACGCTCATTTTTGACATAAGCCACTTTTCACCTTTAATGAATGAAATTCCAGGTAAAAACTCCTTTGCCATGAAGAAGATCCAAATTCAACCAGTTCAGGCTAGTAAACGTGGTTGAAAGACCTTTTTTCAGTGAAATGCAGCTTAGTGCAAAAACAGCCTCCTCTCGCTCTGAAACGCTCATTTTTCACATAAGCCACTTTTCAGCCTTAGGCGACTGTACAGTGCTAAAACAGCCTCCAATCGCTCTGAAACGCTCATCTTTGACATAAGCCACTTTTCACCTTTAATGAATGAAATTCCAGGTAAAAACTCCTTTGCCATGAAGAAGATCCAAATTCATCCAGTTCAGGCTAGTAAACCTGGTTGAAAGACCTTTTTTCAGTGAAATGCAGCTTAGTGCAAAAACAGCCTCCTCTCGCTCTGAAACGCTCATTTTTCACATAAGCCACTTTTCAGCCTTAGGCGACTGTACAGTGCTAAAACAGCCTCCTATCGCTCTGAAACGCTCATTTTTGACATAACCCACTTTTCAGCCTTAATGAATTAAATTCCAGGTAAAAACTCATTCGCCATGAAGAAGATCCAAATTCAACCAGTTCAGGCTAGTAAACCTGTTTGAAAGACCTTTTTTCAGTGAAATGCAGCTTAGTGCAAAAACAGGCTGCTCTCGCTCTGAAACGCTCATTTTTCACATAAGCCACTTTTCAGCGCTAAAACAGCCTCCAATCGCTCTGAAACGCTCATTTTTGACATAAGCCACTTTTCACCTTTAATGAATGAAATTCCAGGTAAAAACTCCTTTGCCATGAAGAAGATCCAAATTCATCCAGTTCAGGCTAGTAAACCTGGTTGAAAGACCTTTTTTCAGTGAAATGCAGCTTAGTGCAAAAACAGCCTCCTCTCGCTCTGAAACGCTCATTTTTCACATAAGCCACTTTTCAGCCTTAGGCGACTGTACAGTGCTAAAACAGCCTCCTATCGCTCTGAAACGCTCATTTTTGACATAACCCACTTTTCAGCCTTAATGAATTAAATTCCAGGTAAAAACTCATTCGCCATGAAGAAGATCCAAATTCAACCAGTTCAGGCTAGTAAACCTGTTTGAAAGACCTTTTTTCAGTGAAATGCAGCTTAGTGCAAAAACAGGCTGCTCTCGCTCTGAAACGCTCATTTTTCACATAAGCCACTTTTCAGCGCTAAAACAGCCTCCAATCGCTCTGAAACGCTCATTTTTGACATAAGCCACTTTTCACCTTTAATGAATGAAATTCCAGGTAAAAACTCCTTTGCCATGAAGAAGATCCAAATTCAACCAGTTCAGGCTAGTAAACCTGTTTGAAAGACCTTTTTTCAGTGAAATGCAGCTTAGTGCAAAAACAGGCTGCTCTCGCTCTGAAACGCTCATTTTTCACATAAGCCACTTTTCAGCCTTAGGCGACTGTACAGTGCTAAAACAGCCTCCAATCGCTCTGAAACGCTCATTTTTGACATAAGCCACTTTTCACCTTTAATGAATGAAATTCCAGGTAAAAACTCCTTTGCCATGAAGAAGATCCAAATTCAACCAGTTCAGGCTAGTAAACCTGTTTGAAAGACCTTTTTTCAGTGAAATGCAGCTTAGTGCAAAAACAGGCTGCTCTCGCTCTGAAACGCTCATTTTTCACATAAGCCACTTTTCAGCGCTAAAACAGCCTCCAATCGCTCTGAAACGCTCATTTTTGACATAAGCCACTTTTCACCTTTAATGAATGAAATTCCAGGTAAAAACTCCTTTGCCATGAAGAAGATCCAAATTCAACCAGTTCAGGCTAGTAAACCTGTTTGAAAGACCTTTTTTCAGTGAAATGCAGCTTAGTGCAAAAACAGGCTGCTCTCGCTCTGAAACGCTCATTTTTCACATAAGCCACTTTTCAGCCTTAGGCGACTGTACAGTGCTAAAACAGCCTCCAATCGCTCTGAAACGCTCATTTTTGACATAACCCACTTTTCAGCCTTAATGAATTAAATTCCAGGTGAAAACTCCTTTGCCATGAAGAAGATCCAAATTCAACAAGTTCAGGCTAGTAAACCTGTTTGAAAGACCTTTTTTCAGTGAAATGCAGCTTAGTGCAAAAACAGGCTGCTCTCGCTCTGAAACGCTCATTTTTCACATAAGCCACTTTTCAGCCTTAGGCGACTGTACAGTGCTAAAACAGCCTCCAATCGCTCTGAAACGCTCATTTTTGACATAAGCCACTTTTCACCTTTAATGAATGAAATTCCAGGTAAAAACTCCTTTGCCATGAAGAAGATCCAAATTCAACCAGTTCAGGCTAGTAAACCTGTTTGAAAGACCTTTTTTCAGTGAAATGCAGCTTAGTGCAAAAACAGGCTGCTCTCGCTCTGAAACGCTCATTTTTCACAAAAGCCACTTTTCAGCGCTAAAACAGCCTCCAATCGCTCTGAAACGCTCATTTTTGACATAAGCCACTTTTCACCTTTAATGAATGAAATTCCAGGTAAAAACTCCTTTGCCATGAAGAAGATCCAAATTCAACCAGTTCAGGCTAGTAAACCTGTTTGAAAGACCTTTTTTCAGTGAAATGCAGCTTAGTGCAAAAACAGGCTGCTCTCGCTCTGAAACGCTCATTTTTCACATAAGCCACTTTTCAGCGCTAAAACAGCCTCCAATCGCTCTGAAACGCTCATTTTTGACATAACCCACTTTTCACCTTTAATGAATGAAATTCCAGGTAAAAACTCCTTTGCCATGAATAAGATCCAAATTCAACCAGTTCAGGCTAGTAAACCTGTTTGAAAGACCTTTTTTCAGTGAAATGCAGCTTAGTGCAAAAACAGGCTGCTCTCGCTCTGAAACGCTCATTTTTCACATAAGCCACTTTTCAGCCTTAGGAGACTGTACAGTGCTAAAACAGCCTCCTATCGCTCTGAAACGCTCATTTTTGACATAACCCACTTTTCACCTTTAATGAATGAAATTCCAGGTAAAAACTCCTTTGCCATGAATAAGATCCAAATTCAACCAGTTCAGGCTAGTAAACCTGTTTGAAAGACCTTTTTTCAGTGAAATGCAGCTTAGTGCAAAAACAGGCTGCTCTCGCTCTGAAACGCTCATTTTTCACATAAGCCACTTTTCAGCGCTAAAACAGCCTCCAATCGCTCTGAAACGCTCATTTTTGACATAAGCCACTTTTCACCTTTAATGAATGAAATTCCAGGTAAAAACTCCTTTGCCATGAAGAAGATCCAAATTCATCCAGTTCAGGCTAGTAAACCTGGTTGAAAGACCTTTTTTCAGTGAAATGCAGCTTAGTGCCAAAACAGGCTGCTCTCGCTCTGAAACGCTCATTTTTCACATAAGCCAATTTTCAGCCTTAGGCGACTGTACAGTGCTAAAACAGCCTCCAATCGCTCTGAAACGCTCATTTTTCACATAAGCCACTTTTCAGCGCTAAAACAGCCTCCAATCGCTCTGAAACGCTCATTTTTGACATAAGCCACTTTTCACCTTTAATGAATGAAATTCCAGGTAAAAACTCCTTTGCCATGAAGAAGATCCAAATTCAACCAGTTCAGGCTAGTAAACCTGTTTGAAAGACCTTTTTTCAGTGAAATGCAGCTTAGTGCAAAAACAGGCTGCTCTCGCTCTGAAACGCTCATTTTTCACATAAGCCACTTTTCAGCCTTAGGCGACTGTACAGTGCTAAAACAGCCTCCAATCGCTCTGAAACGCTCATTTTTGACATAAGCCACTTTTCACCTTTAATGAATGAAATTCCAGGTAAAAACTCCTTTGCCATGAAGAAGATCCAAATTCAACCAGTTCAGGCTAGTAAACCTGTTTGAAAGACCTTTTTTCAGTGAAATGCAGCTTAGTGCAAAAACAGGCTGCTCTCGCTCTGAAACGCTCATTTTTCACATAAGCCACTTTTCAGCGCTAAAACAGCCTCCAATCGCTCTGAAACGCTCATTTTTGACATAAGCCACTTTTCACCTTTAATGAATGAAATTCCAGGTAAAAACTCCTTTGCCATGAAGAAGATCCAAATTCAACCAGTTCAGGCTAGTAAACCTGTTTGAAAGACCTTTTTTCAGTGAAATGCAGCTTAGTGCAAAAACAGGCTGCTCTCGCTCTGAAACGCTCATTTTTCACATAAGCCACTTTTCAGCCTTAGGCGACTGTACAGTGCTAAAACAGCCTCCAATCGCTCTGAAACGCTCATTTTTGACATAAGCCACTTTTCACCTTTAATGAATGAAATTCCAGGTAAAAACTCCTTTGCCATGAAGAAGATCCAAATTCAACCAGTTCAGGCTAGTAAACCTGTTTGAAAGACCTTTTTTCAGTGAAATGCAGCTTAGTGCAAAAACAGGCTGCTCTCGCTCTGAAACGCTCATTTTTCACATAAGCCACTTTTCAGCGCTAAAACAGCCTCCAATCGCTCTGAAACGCTCATTTTTGACATAAGCCACTTTTCACCTTTAATGAATGAAATTCCAGGTAAAAACTCCTTTGCCATGAAGAAGATCCAAATTCAACCAGTTCAGGCTAGTAAACCTGTTTGAAAGACCTTTTTTCAGTGAAATGCAGCTTAGTGCAAAAACAGGCTGCTCTCGCTCTGAAACGCTCATTTTTCACATAAGCCACTTTTCAGCGCTAAAACAGCCTCCAATCGCTCTGAAACGCTCATTTTTGACATAAGCCACTTTTCACCTTTAATGAATGAAATTCCAGGTAAAAACTCCTTTGCCATGAAGAAGATCCAAATTCAACCAGTTCAGGCTAGTAAACCTGTTTGAAAGACCTTTTTTCAGTGAAATGCAGCTTAGTGCAAAAACAGGCTGCTCTCGCTCTGAAACGCTCATTTTTCACATAAGCCACTTTTCAGCCTTAATGAATTAAATTCCAGGTGAAAACTCCTTTGCCATGAAGAAGATCCAAATTCAACAAGTTCAGGCTAGTAAACCTGTTTGAAAGACCTTTTTTCAGTGAAATGCAGCTTAGTGCAAAAACAGGCTGCTCTCGCTCTGAAACGCTCATTTTTCACATAAGCCACTTTTCAGCGCTAAAACAGCCTCCAATCGCTCTGAAACGCTCATTTTTGACATAAGCCACTTTTCACCTTTAATGAATGAAATTCCAGGTAAAAACTCCTTTGCCATGAAGAAGATCCAAATTCAACCAGTTCAGGCTAGTAAACCTGTTTGAAAGACCTTTTTTCAGTGAAATGCAGCTTAGTGCAAAAACAGGCTGCTCTCGCTCTGAAACGCTCATTTTTCACATAAGCCACTTTTCAGCCTTAGGCGACTGTACAGTGCTAAAACAGCCTCCTATCGCTCTGAAACGCTCATTTTTGACATAACCCACTTTTCAGCCTTAATGAATTAAATTCCAGGTAAAAACTCATTTGCCATGAAGAAGATCCAAATTCAACCAGTTCAGGCTAGTAAACCTGTTTGAAAGACCTTTTTTCAGTGAAATGCAGCTTAGTGCAAAAACAGGCTGCTCTCGCTCTGAAACGCTCATTTTTCACATAAGCCACTTTTCAGCCTTAGGCGACTGTACAGTGCTAAAACAGCCTCCAATCGCTCTGAAACGCTCATTTTTGACATAAGCCACTTTTCACCTTTAATGAATGAAATTCCAGGTAAAAACTCCTTTGCCATGAAGAAGATCCAAATTCAACCAGTTCAGGCTAGTAAACCTGTTTGAAAGACCTTTTTTCAGTGAAATGCAGCTTAGTGCAAAAACAGGCTGCTCTCGCTCTGAAACGCTCATTTTTCACATAAGCCACTTTTCAGCGCTAAAACAGCCTCCAATCGCTCTGAAACGCTCATTTTTGACATAAGCCACTTTTCACCTTTAATGAATGAAATTCCAGGTAAAAACTCCTTTGCCATGAAGAAGATCCAAATTCAACCAGTTCAGGCTAGTAAACCTGTTTGAAAGACCTTTTTTCAGTGAAATGCAGCTTAGTGCAAAAACAGGCTGCTCTCGCTCTGAAACGCTCATTTTTCACATAAGCCACTTTTCAGCCTTAGGCGACTGTACAGTGCTAAAACAGCCTCCAATCGCTCTGAAACGCTCATTTTTGACATAACCCACTTTTCAGCCTTAATGAATTAAATTCCAGGTGAAAACTCCTTTGCCATGAAGAAGATCCAAATTCAACAAGTTCAGGCTAGTAAACCTGTTTGAAAGACCTTTTTTCAGTGAAATGCAGCTTAGTGCAAAAACAGGCTGCTCTCGCTCTGAAACGCTCATTTTTCACATAAGCCACTTTTCAGCCTTAGGCGACTGTACAGTGCTAAAACAGCCTCCAATCGCTCTGAAACGCTCATTTTTCACATAAGCCACTTTTCAGCGCTAAAACAGCCTCCAATCGCTCTGAAACGCTCATTTTTGACATAAGCCACTTTTCACCTTTAATGAATGAAATTCCAGGTAAAAACTCCTTTGCCATGAAGAAGATCCAAATTCAACCAGTTCAGGCTAGTAAACCTGTTTGAAAGACCTTTTTTCAGTGAAATGCAGCTTAGTGCAAAAACAGGCTGCTCTCGCTCTGAAACGCTCATTTTTCACATAACCCACTTTTCACCCTTAATGAATTAAATTCCAGGTAAAAACTCCTTTGCCATGAAGAAGATCCAAATTCAACCAGTTGAGGCTAGTAAACCTGTTTGAAAGATCTTTTTTCAGTGAAATGCAGCTTAGTGCAAAAACAGGCTGCTCTCGCTCTGAAACGCTCATTTTTCACATAAGCCACTTTTCAGCGCTAAAACAGCCTCCAATCGCTCTGAAACGCTCATTTTTGACATAAGCCACTTTTCACCTTTAATGAATGAAATTCCAGGTAAAAACTCCTTTGCCATGAAGAAGATCCAAATTCAACCAGTTCAGGCTAGTAAACCTGTTTGAAAGACCTTTTTTCAGTGAAATGCAGCTTAGTGCAAAAACAGGCTGCTCTCGCTCTGAAACGCTCATTTTTCACATAAGCCACTTTTCAGCCTTAATGAATTAAATTCCAGGTGAAAACTCCTTTGCCATGAAGAAGATCCAAATTCAACAAGTTCAGGCTAGTAAACCTGTTTGAAAGACCTTTTTTCAGTGAAATGCAGCTTAGTGCAAAAACAGGCTGCTCTCGCTCTGAAACGCTCATTTTTCACATAAGCCACTTTTCAGCGCTAAAACAGCCTCCAATCGCTCTGAAACGCTCATTTTTGACATAAGCCACTTTTCACCTTTAATGAATGAAATTCCAGGTAAAAACTCCTTTGCCATGAAGAAGATCCAAATTCAACCAGTTCAGGCTAGTAAACCTGTTTGAAAGACCTTTTTTCAGTGAAATGCAGCTTAGTGCAAAAACAGGCTGCTCTCGCTCTGAAACGCTCATTTTTCACATAAGCCACTTTTCAGCCTTAGGCGACTGTACAGTGCTAAAACAGCCTCCTATCGCTCTGAAACGCTCATTTTTGACATAACCCACTTTTCAGCCTTAATGAATTAAATTCCAGGTAAAAACTCATTTGCCATGAAGAAGATCCAAATTCAACCAGTTCAGGCTAGTAAACCTGTTTGAAAGACCTTTTTTCAGTGAAATGCAGCTTAGTGCAAAAACAGGCTGCTCTCGCTCTGAAACGCTCATTTTTCACATAAGCCACTTTTCAGCCTTAGGCGACTGTACAGTGCTAAAACAGCCTCCAATCGCTCTGAAACGCTCATTTTTGACATAAGCCACTTTTCACCTTTAATGAATGAAATTCCAGGTAAAAACTCCTTTGCCATGAAGAAGATCCAAATTAAACCAGTTCAGGCTAGTAAACCTGTTTGAAAGACCTTTTTTCAGTGAAATGCAGCTTAGTGCAAAAACAGGCTGCTCTCGCTCTGAAACGCTCATTTTTCACATAAGCCACTTTTCAGCGCTAAAACAGCCTCCAATCGCTCTGAAACGCTCATTTTTGACATAAGCCACTTTTCACCTTTAATGAATGAAATTCCAGGTAAAAACTCCTTTGCCATGAAGAAGATCCAAATTCAACCAGTTCAGGCTAGTAAACCTGTTTGAAAGACCTTTTTTCAGTGAAATGCAGCTTAGTGCAAAAACAGGCTGCTCTCGCTCTGAAACGCTCATTTTTCACATAAGCCACTTTTCAGCCTTAGGCGACTGTACAGTGCTAAAACAGCCTCCAATCGCTCTGAAACGCTCATTTTTGACATAACCCACTTTTCAGCCTTAATGAATTAAATTCCAGGTGAAAACTCCTTTGCCATGAAGAAGATCCAAATTCAACAAGTTCAGGCTAGTAAACCTGTTTGAAAGACCTTTTTTCAGTGAAATGCAGCTTAGTGCAAAAACAGGCTGCTCTCGCTCTGAAACGCTCATTTTTCACATAAGCCACTTTTCAGCCTTAGGCGACTGTACAGTGCTAAAACAGCCTCCAATCGCTCTGAAACGCTCATTTTTCACATAAGCCACTTTTCAGCGCTAAAACAGCCTCCAATCGCTCTGAAACGCTCATTTTTGACATAAGCCACTTTTCACCTTTAATGAATGAAATTCCAGGTAAAAACTCCTTTGCCATGAAGAAGATCCAAATTCAACCAGTTCAGGCTAGTAAACCTGTTTGAAAGACCTTTTTTCAGTGAAATGCAGCTTAGTGCAAAAACAGGCTGCTCTCGCTCTGAAACGCTCATTTTTCACATAACCCACTTTTCACCCTTAATGAATTAAATTCCAGGTAAAAACTCCTTTGCCATGAAGAAGATCCAAATTCAACCAGTTGAGGCTAGTAAACCTGTTTGAAAGATCTTTTTTCAGTGAAATGCAGCTTAGTGCAAAAACAGGCTGCTCTCGCTCTGAAACGCTCATTTTTCACATAAGCCACTTTTCAGCGCTAAAACAGCCTCCAATCGCTCTGAAACGCTCATTTTTGACATAAGCCACTTTTCACCTTTAATGAATGAAATTCCAGGTAAAAATTCCTTTGCCATGAAGAAGATCCAAATTCATCCAGTTCAGGCTAGTAAACCTGGTTGAAAGACCTTTTTTCAGTGAAATGCAGCTTAGTGCCAAAACAGGCTGCTCTCGCTCTGAAACGCTCATTTTTGACATAACCCACTTTTCACCTTTAATGAATGAAATTCCAGGTAAAAACTCCTTTGCCATGAAGAAGATCCAAATTCAACCAGTTCAGGCTAGTAAACCTGGTTGAAAGACCTTTTTTCAGTGAAATGCAGCTTAGTGCAAAAACAGGCTGCTCTCGCTCTGAAACGCTCATTTTTCACATAAGCCACTTTTCAGCCTTAGGCGACTGTACAGTGCTAAAACAGCCTCCAATCGCTCTGAAACGCTCATTTTTGACATAAGCCACTTTTCACCTTTAATGAATGAAATTCCAGGTAAAAACTCCTTTGCCATGAAGAAGATCCAAATTCAACCAGTTCAGGCTAGTAAACCTGTTTGAAAGACCTTTTTTCAGTGAAATGCAGCTTAGTGCAAAAACAGGCTGCTCTCGCTCTGAAACGCTCATTTTTCACATAAGCCACTTTTCAGCGCTAAAACAGCCTCCAATCGCTCTGAAACGCTCATTTTTGACATAAGCCACTTTTCACCTTTAATGAATGAAATTCCAGGTAAAAACTCCTTTGCCATGAAGAAGATCCAAATTCAACCAGTTCAGGCTAGTAAACCTGTTTGAAAGACCTTTTTTCAGTGAAATGCAGCTTAGTGCAAAAACAGGCTGCTCTCGCTCTGAAACGCTCATTTTTCACATAAGCCACTTTTCAGCGCTAAAACAGCCTCCAATCGCTCTGAAACGCTCATTTTTGACATAAGCCACTTTTCACCTTTAATGAATGTAATTCCAGGTAAAAACTCCTTTGCCATGAAGAAGATCCAAATTCAACCAGTTCAGGCTAGTAAACCTGTTTGAAAGACCTTTTTTCAGTGAAATGCAGCTTAGTGCAAAAACAGGCTGCTCTCGCTCTGAAACGCTCATTTTTCACATAAGCCACTTTTCAGCCTTAGGCGACTGTACAGTGCTAAAACAGCCTCCAATCGCTCTGAAACGCTCATTTTTGACATAAGCCACTTTTCACCTTTAATGAATGAAATTCCAGGTAAAAACTCCTTTGCCATGAAGAAGATCCAAATTCAACCAGTTCAGGCTAGTAAACCTGGTTGAAAGACCTTTTTTCAGTGAAATGCAGCTTAGTGCAAAAACAGGCTGCTCTCGCTCTGAAACGCTCATTTTTCACATAAGCCACTTTTCAGCCTTAGGCGACTGTACAGTGCTAAAACAGCCTCCAATCGCTCTGAAACGCTCATTTTTGACATAAGCCACTTTTCACCTTTAATGAATGAAATTCCAGGTAAAAACTCCTTTGCCATGAAGAAGATCCAAATTCAACCAGTTCAGGCTAGTAAACCTGTTTGAAAGACCTTTTTTCAGTGAAATGCAGCTTAGTGCAAAAACAGGCTGCTCTCGCTCTGAAACGCTCATTTTTCACAAAAGCCACTTTTCAGCGCTAAAACAGCCTCCAATCGCTCTGAAACGCTCATTTTTGACATAAGCCACTTTTCACCTTTAATGAATGAAATTCCAGGTAAAAACTCCTTTGCCATGAAGAAGATCCAAATTCAACCAGTTCAGGCTAGTAAACCTGTTTGAAAGACCTTTTTTCAGTGAAATGCAGCTTAGTGCAAAAACAGGCTGCTCTCGCTCTGAAACGCTCATTTTTCACATAAGCCACTTTTCAGCGCTAAAACAGCCTCCAATCGCTCTGAAACGCTCATTTTTGACATAACCCACTTTTCACCTTTAATGAATGAAATTCCAGGTAAAAACTCCTTTGCCATGAATAAGATCCAAATTCAACCAGTTCAGGCTAGTAAACCTGTTTGAAAGACCTTTTTTCAGTGAAATGCAGCTTAGTGCAAAAACAGGCTGCTCTCGCTCTGAAACGCTCATTTTTCACATAAGCCACTTTTCAGCCTTAGGAGACTGTACAGTGCTAAAACAGCCTCCTATCGCTCTGAAACGCTCATTTTTGACATAACCCACTTTTCACCTTTAATGAATGAAATTCCAGGTAAAAACTCCTTTGCCATGAATAAGATCCAAATTCAACCAGTTCAGGCTAGTAAACCTGTTTGAAAGACCTTTTTTCAGTGAAATGCAGCTTAGTGCAAAAACAGGCTGCTCTCGCTCTGAAACGCTCATTTTTCACATAAGCCACTTTTCAGCGCTAAAACAGCCTCCAATCGCTCTGAAACGCTCATTTTTGACATAAGCCACTTTTCACCTTTAATGAATGAAATTCCAGGTAAAAACTCCTTTGCCATGAAGAAGATCCAAATTCATCCAGTTCAGGCTAGTAAACCTGTTTGAAAGACCTTTTTTCAGTGAAATGCAGCTTAGTGCCAAAACAGGCTGCTCTCGCTCTGAAACGCTCATTTTTCACATAAGCCACTTTTCAGCGCTAAAACAGCCTCCAATCGCTCTGAAACGCTCATTTTTGACATAAGCCACTTTTCACCTTTAATGAATGAAATTCCAGGTAAAAACTCCTTTGCCATGAAGAAGATCCAAATTCAACCAGTTCAGGCTAGTAAACCTGTTTGAAAGACCTTTTTTCAGTGAAATGCAGCTTAGTGCAAAAACAGGCTGCTCTCGCTCTGAAACGCTCATTTTTCACATAAGCCACTTTTCAGCGCTAAAACAGCCTCCAATCGCTCTGAAACGCTCATTTTTGACATAAGCCACTTTTCACCTTTAATGAATGAAATTCCAGGTAAAAACTCCTTTGCCATGAAGAAGATCCAAATTCAACCAGTTCAGGCTAGTAAACCTGTTTGAAAGACCTTTTTTCAGTGAAATGCAGCTTAGTGCAAAAACAGGCTGCTCTCGCTCTGAAACGCTCATTTTTCACATAAGCCACTTTTCAGCCTTAGGCGACTGTACAGTGCTAAAACAGCCTCCAATCGCTCTGAAACGCTCATTTTTGACATAAGCCACTTTTCACCTTTAATGAATGAAATTCCAGGTAAAAACTCCTTTGCCATGAAGAAGATCCAAATTCAACCAGTTCAGGCTAGTAAACCTGTTTGAAAGACCTTTTTTCAGTGAAATGCAGCTTAGTGCAAAAACAGGCTGCTCTCGCTCTGAAACGCTCATTTTTCACATAAGCCACTTTTCAGCGCTAAAACAGCCTCCAATCGCTCTGAAACGCTCATTTTTGACATAAGCCACTTTTCACCTTTAATGAATGAAATTCCAGGTAAAAACTCCTTTGCCATGAAGAAGATCCAAATTCAACCAGTTCAGGCTAGTAAACCTGTTTGAAAGACCTTTTTTCAGTGAAATGCAGCTTAGTGCAAAAACAGGCTGCTCTCGCTCTGAAACGCTCATTTTTCACATAAGCCACTTTTCAGCGCTAAAACAGCCTCCAATCGCTCTGAAACGCTCATTTTTGACATAAGCCACTTTTCACCTTTAATGAATGAAATTCCAGGTAAAAACTCCTTTGCCATGAAGAAGATCCAAATTCAACCAGTTCAGGCTAGTAAACCTGTTTGAAAGACCTTTTTTCAGTGAAATGCAGCTTAGTGCAAAAACAGGCTGCTCTCGCTCTGAAACGCTAATTTTTCACATAAGCCACTTTTCAGCCTTAGGCGACTGTACAGTGCTAAAACAGCCTCCAATCGCTCTGAAACGCTCATTTTTGACATAAGCCACTTTTCACCTTTAATGAATGAAATTCCAGGTAAAAACTCCTTTGCCATGAAGAAGATCCAAATTCAACCAGTTCAGGCTAGTAAACCTGTTTGAAAGACCTTTTTTCAGTGAAATGCAGCTTAGTGCAAAAACAGGCTGCTCTCGCTCTGAAACGCTCATTTTTCACATAAGCCACTTTTCAGCCTTAATGAATTAAATTCCAGGTGAAAACTCCTTTGCCATGAAGAAGATCCAAATTCAACAAGTTCAGGCTAGTAAACCTGTTTGAAAGACCTTTTTTCAGTGAAATGCAGCTTAGTGCAAAAACAGGCTGCTCTCGCTCTGAAACGCTCATTTTTCACATAAGCCACTTTTCAGCGCTAAAACAGCCTCCAATCGCTCTGAAACGCTCATTTTTGACATAAGCCACTTTTCACCTTTAATGAATGAAATTCCAGGTAAAAACTCCTTTGCCATGAAGAAGATCCAAATTCAACCAGTTCAGGCTAGTAAACCTGTTTGAAAGACCTTTTTTCAGTGAAATGCAGCTTAGTGCAAAAACAGGCTGCTCTCGCTCTGAAACGCTCATTTTTCACATAAGCCACTTTTCAGCCTTAGGCGACTGTACAGTGCTAAAACAGCCTCCTATCGCTCTGAAACGCTCATTTTTGACATAACCCACTTTTCAGCCTTAATGAATTAAATTCCAGGTAAAAACTCATTTGCCATGAAGAAGATCCAAATTCAACCAGTTCAGGCTAGTAAACCTGTTTGAAAGACCTTTTTTCAGTGAAATGCAGCTTAGTGCAAAAACAGGCTGCTCTCGCTCTGAAACGCTCATTTTTCACATAAGCCACTTTTCAGCCTTAGGCGACTGTACAGTGCTAAAACAGCCTCCAATCGCTCTGAAACGCTCATTTTTGACATAAGCCACTTTTCACCTTTAATGAATGAAATTCCAGGTAAAAACTCCTTTGCCATGAAGAAGATCCAAATTCAACCAGTTCAGGCTAGTAAACCTGTTTGAAAGACCTTTTTTCAGTGAAATGCAGCTTAGTGCAAAAACAGGCTGCTCTCGCTCTGAAACGCTCATTTTTCACATAAGCCACTTTTCAGCGCTAAAACAGCCTCCAATCGCTCTGAAACGCTCATTTTTGACATAAGCCACTTTTCACCTTTAATGAATGAAATTCCAGGTAAAAACTCCTTTGCCATGAAGAAGATCCAAATTCAACCAGTTCAGGCTAGTAAACCTGTTTGAAAGACCTTTTTTCAGTGAAATGCAGCTTAGTGCAAAAACAGGCTGCTCTCGCTCTGAAACGCTCATTTTTCACATAAGCCACTTTTCAGCCTTAGGCGACTGTACAGTGCTAAAACAGCCTCCAATCGCTCTGAAACGCTCATTTTTCACATAAGCCACTTTTCAGCGCTAAAACAGCCTCCAATCGCTCTGAAACGCTCATTTTTGACATAAGCCACTTTTCACCTTTAATGAATGAAATTCCAGGTAAAAACTCCTTTGCCATGAAGAAGATCCAAATTCAACCAGTTCAGGCTAGTAAACCTGTTTGAAAGACCTTTTTTCAGTGAAATGCAGCTTAGTGCAAAAACAGGCTGCTCTCGCTCTGAAACGCTCATTTTTCACATAAGCCACTTTTCAGCCTTAGGCGACTGTACAGTGCTAAAACAGCCTCCAATCGCTCTGAAACGCTCATTTTTGACATAAGCCACTTTTCACCTTTAATGAATGAAATTCCAGGTAAAAACTCCTTTGCCATGAAGAAGATCCAAATTCAACCAGTTCAGGCTAGTAAACCTGTTTGAAAGACCTTTTTTCAGTGAAATGCAGCTTAGTGCAAAAACAGGCTGCTCTCGCTCTGAAACGCTCATTTTTCACATAAGCCACTTTTCAGCGCTAAAACAGCCTCCAATCGCTCTGAAACGCTCATTTTTGACATAAGCCACTTTTCACCTTTAATGAATGAAATTCCAGGTAAAAATTCCTTTGCCATGAAGAAGATCCAAATTCATCCAGTTCAGGCTAGTAAACCTGGTTGAAAGACCTTTTTTCAGTGAAATGCAGCTTAGTGCCAAAACAGGCTGCTCTCGCTCTGAAACGCTCATTTTTCACATAAGCCACTTTTCAGCCTTATAGGCGACTGTACAGTGCAAAAACAGCCTCCTCTCGCTCTGAAACGCTCATTTTTGACATAAGCCACTTTTCACCTTTAATGAATGAAATTCCAGGTAAAAACTCCTTTGCCATGAAGAAGATCCAAATTCAACCAGTTCAGGCTAGTAAACCTGGTTGAAAGACCTTTTTTCAGTGAAATGCAGCTTAGTGCAAAAACAGGCTGCTCTCGCTCTGAAACGCTCATTTTTCACATAAGCCACTTTTCAGCCTTAGGCGACTGTACAGTGCAAAAACAGCCTCCAATCGCTCTGAAACGCTCATTTTTGACATAAGCCACTTTTCACCTTTAATGAATGAAATTCCAGGCAAAAACTC
The DNA here is from genome assembly GCF_965226575.1 of Pagrus pagrus. Taxonomy (NCBI): domain Eukaryota; kingdom Metazoa; phylum Chordata; class Actinopteri; order Spariformes; family Sparidae; genus Pagrus; species Pagrus pagrus. The sequence continues at coordinate 50,681 of NW_028175160.1, read as the reverse complement.
CTTTGCCATGAAGAAGATCCAAATTCAACCAGTTCAGGCTAGTAAACCTGTTTGAAAGACCTTTTTTCAGTGAAATGCAGCTTAGTGCAAAAACAGGCTGCTCTCGCTCTGAAACGCTCATTTTTCACATAAGCCACTTTTCAGCGCTAAAACAGCCTCCAATCGCTCTGAAACGCTCATTTTTGACATAAGCCACTTTTCACCTTTAATGAATGAAATTCCAGGTAAAAACTCCTTTGCCATGAAGAAGATCCAAATTCAACCAGTTCAGGCTAGTAAACCTGGTTGAAAGACCTTTTTTCAGTGAAATGCAGCTTAGTGCCAAAACAGGCTGCTCTCGCTCTGAAACGCTCATTTTTCACATAAGCCACTTTTCAGCCTTAGGAGACTGTACAGTGCTAAAACAGCCTCCTATCGCTCTGAAACGCTCATTTTTGACATAACCCACTTTTCAGCCTTAATGAATTAAATTCCAGGTGAAAACTCCTTTGCCATGAAGAAGATCCAAATTCAACAAGTTCAGGCTAGTAAACCTGTTTGAAAGACCTTTTTTCAGTGAAATGCAGCTTAGTGCAAAAACAGGCTGCTCTCGCTCTGAAACGCTCATTTTTCACATAAGCCACTTTTCAGCCTTAGGCGACTGTACAGTGCTAAAACAGCCTCCAATCGCTCTGAAACGCTCATTTTTGACATAAGCCACTTTTCACCTTTAATGAATGAAATTCCAGGTAAAAACTCCTTTGCCATGAAGAAGATCCAAATTCAACCAGTTCAGGCTAGTAAACCTGTTTGAAAGACCTTTTTTCAGTGAAATGCAGCTTAGTGCAAAAACAGGCTGCTCTCGCTCTGAAACGCTCATTTTTCACATAACCCACTTTTCACCCTTAATGAATTAAATTCCAGGTAAAAACTCCTTTGCCATGAAGAAGATCCAAATTCAACCAGTTGAGGCTAGTAAACCTGTTTGAAAGACCTTTTTTCAGTGAAATGCAGCTTAGTGCAAAAACAGGCTGCTCTCGCTCTGAAACGCTCATTTTTCACATAAGCCACTTTTCAGCGCTAAAACAGCCTCCAATCGCTCTGAAACGCTCATTTTTGACATAAGCCACTTTTCACCTTTAATGAATGAAATTCCAGGTAAAAACTCCTTTGCCATGAAGAAGATCCAAATTCAACCAGTTCAGGCTAGTAAACCTGGTTGAAAGACCTTTTTTCAGTGAAATGCAGCTTAGTGCAAAAACAGGCTGCTCTCGCTCTGAAACGCTCATTTTTCACATAAGCCACTTTTCAGCCTTAGGCGACTGTACAGTGCAAAAACAGCCTCCAATCGCTCTGAAACGCTCATTTTTGACATAAGCCACTTTTCACCTTTAATGAATGAAATTCCAGGCAAAAACTCCTTTGCCATGAAGAAGATCCAAATTCAACCAGTTCAGGCTAGTAAACCTGTTTGAAAGACCTTTTTTCAGTGAAATGCAGCTTAGTGCAAAAACAGGCTGCTCTCGCTCTGAAACGCTCATTTTTCACATAAGCCACTTTTCAGCGCTAAAACAGCCTCCAATCGCTCTGAAACGCTCATTTTTGACATAAGCCACTTTTCAGCTTTAATGAATGAAATTCCAGGTAAAAACTCCTTTGCCATGAAGAAGATCCAAATTCAACCAGTTCAGGCTAGTAAACCTGTTTGAAAGACCTTTTTTCAGTGAAATGCAGCTTAGTGCAAAAACAGGCTGCTCTCGCTCTGAAACGCTCATTTTTCACATAAGCCACTTTTCAGCCTTAGGCGACTGTACAGTGCTAAAACAGCCTCCAATCGCTCTGAAACGCTCATTTTTGACATAAGCCACTTTTCACCTTTAATGAATGAAATTCCAGGTAAAAACTCCTTTGCCATGAAGAAGATCCAAATTCAACCAGTTCAGGCTAGTAAACCTGGTTGAAAGACCTTTTTTCAGTGAAATGCAGCTTAGTGCCAAAACAGGCTGCTCTCGCTCTGAAACGCTCATTTTTCACATAAGCCACTTTTCAGCCTTAGGAGACTGTACAGTGCAAAAACAGGCTGCTCTCGCTCTGAAACGCTCATTTTTCACATAACCCACTTTTCACCCTTAATGAATTAAATTCCAGGTAAAAACTCCTTTGCCATGAAGAAGATCCAAATTCAACCAGTTGAGGCTAGTAAACCTGTTTGAAAGACCTTTTTTCAGTGAAATGCAGCTTAGTGCAAAAACAGGCTGCTCTCGCTCTGAAACGCTCATTTTTCACATAAGCCACTTTTCAGCGCTAAAACAGCCTCCAATCGCTCTGAAACGCTCATTTTTGACATAAGCCACTTTTCACCTTTAATGAATGAAATTCCAGGTAAAAATTCCTTTGCCATGAAGAAGATCCAAATTCATCCAGTTCAGGCTAGTAAACCTGGTTGAAAGACCTTTTTTCAGTGAAATGCAGCTTAGTGCCAAAACAGGCTGCTCTCGCTCTGAAACGCTCATTTTTCACATAAGCCACTTTTCAGCCTTATAGGCGACTGTACAGTGCAAAAACAGCCTCCTCTCGCTCTGAAACGCTCATTTTTGACATAAGCCACTTTTCACCTTTAATGAATGAAATTCCAGGTAAAAACTCCTTTGCCATGAAGAAGATCCAAATTCAACCAGTTCAGGCTAGTAAACCTGGTTGAAAGACCTTTTTTCAGTGAAATGCAGCTTAGTGCAAAAACAGGCTGCTCTCGCTCTGAAACGCTCATTTTTCACATAAGCCACTTTTCAGCCTTAGGCGACTGTACAGTGCAAAAACAGCCTCCAATCGCTCTGAAACGCTCATTTTTGACATAAGCCACTTTTCACCTTTAATGAATGAAATTCCAGGCAAAAACTCCTTTGCCATGAAGAAGATCCAAATTCAACCAGTTCAGGCTAGTAAACCTGTTTGAAAGACCTTTTTTCAGTGAAATGCAGCTTAGTGCAAAAACAGGCTGCTCTCGCTCTGAAACGCTCATTTTTCACATAAGCCACTTTTCAGCGCTAAAACAGCCTCCAATCGCTCTGAAACGCTCATTTTTGACATAAGCCACTTTTCACCTTTAATGAATGAAATTCCAGGTAAAAACTCCTTTGCCATGAAGAAGATCCAAATTCAACCAGTTCAGGCTAGTAAACCTGTTTGAAAGACCTTTTTTCAGTGAAATGCAGCTTAGTGCAAAAACAGGCTGCTCTCGCTCTGAAACGCTCATTTTTCACATAAGCCACTTTTCAGCCTTAGGCGACTGTACAGTGCTAAAACAGCCTCCAATCGCTCTGAAACGCTCATTTTTGACATAAGCCACTTTTCACCTTTAATGAATGAAATTCCAGGTAAAAACTCCTTTGCCATGAAGAAGATCCAAATTCAACCAGTTCAGGCTAGTAAACCTGGTTGAAAGACCTTTTTTCAGTGAAATGCAGCTTAGTGCCAAAACAGGCTGCTCTCGCTCTGAAACGCTCATTTTTCACATAAGCCACTTTTCAGCCTTAGGAGACTGTACAGTGCTAAAACAGCCTCCTATCGCTCTGAAACGCTCATTTTTGACATAACCCACTTTTCAGCCTTAATGAATTAAATTCCAGGTGAAAACTCCTTTGCCATGAAGAAGATCCAAATTCAACAAGTTCAGGCTAGTAAACCTGTTTGAAAGACCTTTTTTCAGTGAAATGCAGCTTAGTGCAAAAACAGGCTGCTCTCGCTCTGAAACGCTCATTTTTCACATAAGCCACTTTTCAGCCTTAGGCGACTGTACAGTGCTAAAACAGCCTCCAATCGCTCTGAAACGCTCATTTTTGACATAAGCCACTTTTCACCTTTAATGAATGAAATTCCAGGTAAAAACTCCTTTGCCATGAAGAAGATCCAAATTCAACCAGTTCAGGCTAGTAAACCTGGTTGAAAGACCTTTTTTCAGTGAAATGCAGCTTAGTGCCAAAACAGGCTGCTCTCGCTCTGAAACGCTCATTTTTCACATAAGCCACTTTTCAGCCTTAGGAGACTGTACAGTGCTAAAACAGCCTCCTATCGCTCTGAAACGCTCATTTTTGACATAACCCACTTTTCAGCCTTAATGAATTAAATTCCAGGTGAAAACTCCTTTGCCATGAAGAAGATCCAAATTCAACAAGTTCAGGCTAGTAAACCTGTTTGAAAGACCTTTTTTCAGTGAAATGCAGCTTAGTGCAAAAACAGGCTGCTCTCGCTCTGAAACGCTCATTTTTCACATAAGCCACTTTTCAGCCTTAGGCGACTGTACAGTGCTAAAACAGCCTCCAATCGCTCTGAAACGCTCATTTTTGACATAAGCCACTTTTCACCTTTAATGAATGAAATTCCAGGTAAAAACTCCTTTGCCATGAAGAAGATCCAAATTCAACCAGTTCAGGCTAGTAAACCTGTTTGAAAGACCTTTTTTCAGTGAAATGCAGCTTAGTGCAAAAACAGGCTGCTCTCGCTCTGAAACGCTCATTTTTCACATAACCCACTTTTCACCCTTAATGAATTAAATTCCAGGTAAAAACTCCTTTGCCATGAAGAAGATCCAAATTCAACCAGTTGAGGCTAGTAAACCTGTTTGAAAGACCTTTTTTCAGTGAAATGCAGCTTAGTGCAAAAACAGGCTGCTCTCGCTCTGAAACGCTCATTTTTCACATAAGCCACTTTTCAGCGCTAAAACAGCCTCCAATCGCTCTGAAACGCTCATTTTTGACATAAGCCACTTTTCACCTTTAATGAATGAAATTCCAGGTAAAAACTCCTTTGCCATGAAGAAGATCCAAATTCAACTAGTTCAGGCTAGTAAACCTGGTTGAAAGACCTTTTTTCAGTGAAATGCAGCTTAGTGCAAAAACAGGCTGCTCTCGCTCTGAAACGCTCATTTTTCACATAAGCCACTTTTCAGCCTTAGGCGACTGTACAGTGCAAAAACAGCCTCCAATCGCTCTGAAACGCTCATTTTTGACATAAGCCACTTTTCACCTTTAATGAATGAAATTCCAGGCAAAAACTCCTTTGCCATGAAGAAGATCCAAATTCAACCAGTTCAGGCTAGTAAACCTGTTTGAAAGACCTTTTTTCAGTGAAATGCAGCTTAGTGCAAAAACAGGCTGCTCTCGCTCTGAAACGCTCATTTTTCACATAAGCCACTTTTCAGCGCTAAAACAGCCTCCAATCGCTCTGAAACGCTCATTTTTGACATAAGCCACTTTTCAGCTTTAATGAATGAAATTCCAGGTAAAAACTCCTTTGCCATGAAGAAGATCCAAATTCAACCAGTTCAGGCTAGTAAACCTGTTTGAAAGACCTTTTTTCAGTGAAATGCAGCTTAGTGCAAAAACAGGCTGCTCTCGCTCTGAAACGCTCATTTTTCACATAAGCCACTTTTCAGCCTTAGGCGACTGTACAGTGCTAAAACAGCCTCCAATCGCTCTGAAACGCTCATTTTTGACATAAGCCACTTTTCACCTTTAATGAATGAAATTCCAGGTAAAAACTCCTTTGCCATGAAGAAGATCCAAATTCAACCAGTTCAGGCTAGTAAACCTGGTTGAAAGACCTTTTTTCAGTGAAATGCAGCTTAGTGCCAAAACAGGCTGCTCTCGCTCTGAAACGCTCATTTTTCACATAAGCCACTTTTCAGCCTTAGGAGACTGTACAGTGCTAAAACAGCCTCCTATCGCTCTGAAACGCTCATTTTTGACATAACCCACTTTTCAGCCTTAATGAATTAAATTCCAGGTGAAAACTCCTTTGCCATGAAGAAGATCCAAATTCAACAAGTTCAGGCTAGTAAACCTGTTTGAAAGACCTTTTTTCAGTGAAATGCAGCTTAGTGCAAAAACAGGCTGCTCTCGCTCTGAAACGCTCATTTTTCACATAAGCCACTTTTCAGCCTTAGGCGACTGTACAGTGCTAAAACAGCCTCCAATCGCTCTGAAACGCTCATTTTTGACATAAGCCACTTTTCACCTTTAATGAATGAAATTCCAGGTAAAAACTCCTTTGCCATGAAGAAGATCCAAATTCAACCAGTTCAGGCTAGTAAACCTGTTTGAAAGACCTTTTTTCAGTGAAATGCAGCTTAGTGCAAAAACAGGCTGCTCTCGCTCTGAAACGCTCATTTTTCACATAACCCACTTTTCACCCTTAATGAATTAAATTCCAGGTAAAAACTCCTTTGCCATGAAGAAGATCCAAATTCAACCAGTTGAGGCTAGTAAACCTGGTTGAAAGACCTTTTTTCAGTGAAATGCAGCTTAGTGCAAAAACAGGCTGCTCTCGCTCTGAAACGCTCATTTTTCACATAAGCCACTTTTCAGCGCTAAAACAGCCTCCAATCGCTCTGAAACGCTCATTTTTGACATAAGCCACTTTTCACCTTTAATGAATGAAATTCCAGGTAAAAATTCCTTTGCCATGAAGAAGATCCAAATTCATCCAGTTCAGGCTAGTAAACCTGGTTGAAAGACCTTTTTTCAGTGAAATGCAGCTTAGTGCCAAAACAGGCTGCTCTCGCTCTGAAACGCTCATTTTTCACATAAGCCACTTTTCAGCCTTATAGGCGACTGTACAGTGCAAAAACAGCCTCCTCTCGCTCTGAAACGCTCATTTTTGACATAACCCACTTTTCACCTTTAATGAATGAAATTCCAGGTAAAAACTCCTTTGCCATGAAGAAGATCCAAATTCAACCAGTTCAGGCTAGTAAACCTGGTTGAAAGACCTTTTTTCAGTGAAATGCAGCTTAGTGCCAAAACAGGCTGCTCTCGCTCTGAAACGCTCATTTTTCACATAAGCCACTTTTCAGCCTCATAGGCGACTGTACAGTGCTAAAACAGCCTCCAATCGCTCTGAAACGCTCATTTTTGACATAAGCCACTTTTCACCTTTAATGAATGAAATTCCAGGTAAAAACTCCTTTGCCATGAAGAAGATCCAAATTCAACCAGTTCAGGCTAGTAAACCTGGTTGAAAGACCTTTTTTCAGTGAAATGCAGCTTAGTGCAAAAACAGGCTGCTCTCGCTCTGAAACGCTCATTTTTCACATAAGCCACTTTTCAGCCTTAGGCGACTGTACAGTGCAAAAACAGCCTCCAATCGCTCTGAAACGCTCATTTTTGACATAAGCCACTTTTCACCTTTAATGAATGAAATTCCAGGCAAAAACTCCTTTGCCATGAAGAAGATCCAAATTCAACCAGTTCAGGCTAGTAAACCTGTTTGAAAGACCTTTTTTCAGTGAAATGCAGCTTAGTGCAAAAACAGGCTGCTCTCGCTCTGAAACGCTCATTTTTCACATAAGCCACTTTTCAGCCTTAGGCGACTGTACAGTGCTAAAACAGCCTCCAATCGCTCTGAAACGCTCATTTTTCACATAACCCACTTTTCACCCTTAATGAATTAAATTCCAGGTAAAAACTCCTTTGCCATGAAGAAGATCCAAATTCAACCAGTTGAGGCTAGTAAACCTGTTTGAAAGACCTTTTTTCAGTGAAATGCAGCTTAGTGCAAAAACAGGCTGCTCTCGCTCTGAAACGCTCATTTTTCACATAAGCCACTTTTCAGCGCTAAAACAGCCTCCAATCGCTCTGAAACGCTCATTTTTGACATAAGCCACTTTTCACCTTTAATGAATGAAATTCCATGTAAAAATTCCTTTGCCATGAAGAAGATCCAAATTCATCCAGTTCAGGCTAGTAAACCTGGTTGAAAGACCTTTTTTCAGTGAAATGCAGCTTAGTGCCAAAACAGGCTGCTCTCGCTCTGAAACGCTCATTTTTCACATAAGCCACTTTTCAGCCTTATAGGCGACTGTACAGTGCAAAAACAGCCTCCTCTCGCTCTGAAACGCTCATTTTTGACATAAGCCACTTTTCACCTTTAATGAATGAAATTCCAGGTAAAAACTCCTTTGCCATGAAGAAGATCCAAATTCAACCAGTTCAGGCTAGTAAACCTGGTTGAAAGACCTTTTTTCAGTGAAATGCAGCTTAGTGCAAAAACAGGCTGCTCTCGCTCTGAAACGCTCATTTTTCACATAAGCCACTTTTCAGCCTTAGGCGACTGTACAGTGCAAAAACAGCCTCCAATCGCTCTGAAACGCTCATTTTTGACATAAGCCACTTTTCACCTTTAATGAATGAAATTCCAGGCAAAAACTCCTTTGCCATGAAGAAGATCCAAATTCAACCAGTTCAGGCTAGTAAACCTGTTTGAAAGACCTTTTTTCAGTGAAATGCAGCTTAGTGCAAAAACAGGCTGCTCTCGCTCTGAAACGCTCATTTTTCACATAACCCACTTTTCACCCTTAATGAATTAAATTCCAGGTAAAAACTCCTTTGCCATGAAGAAGATCCAAATTCAACCAGTTGAGGCTAGTAAACCTGGTTGAAAGACCTTTTTTCAGTGAAATGCAGCTTAGTGCAAAAACAGGCTGCTCTCGCTCTGAAACGCTCATTTTTCACATAAGCCACTTTTCAGCGCTAAAACAGCCTCCAATCGCTCTGAAACGCTCATTTTTGACATAAGCCACTTTTCACCTTTAATGAATGAAATTCCAGGTAAAAATTCCTTTGCCATGAAGAAGATCCAAATTCATCCAGTTCAGGCTAGTAAACCTGGTTGAAAGACCTTTTTTCAGTGAAATGCAGCTTAGTGCCAAAACAGGCTGCTCTCGCTCTGAAACGCTCATTTTTCACATAAGCCACTTTTCAGCCTTATAGGCGACTGTACAGTGCAAAAACAGCCTCCTCTCGCTCTGAAACGCTCATTTTTGACATAACCCACTTTTCACCTTTAATGAATGAAATTCCAGGTAAAAACTCCTTTGCCATGAATAAGATCCAAATTCAACCAGTTCAGGCTAGTAAACCTGTTTGAAAGACCTTTTTTCAGTGAAATGCAGCTTAGTGCAAAAACAGGCTGCTCTCGCTCTGAAACGCTCATTTTTCACATAAGCCACTTTTCAGCGCTAAAACAGCCTCCAATCGCTCTGAAACGCTCATTTTTGACATAAGCCACTTTTCACCTTTAATGAATGAAATTCCAGGTAAAAACTCCTTTGCCATGAAGAAGATCCAAATTCAACCAGTTCAGGCTAGTAAACCTGTTTGAAAGACCTTTTTTCAGTGAAATGCAGCTTAGTGCAAAAACAGGCTGCTCTCGCTCTGAAACGCTCATTTTTCACATAAGCCACTTTTCAGCCTTAGGCGACTGTACAGTGCTAAAACAGCCTCCAATCGCTCTGAAACGCTCATTTTTGACATAAGCCACTTTTCACCTTTAATGAATGAAATTCCAGGTAAAAACTCCTTTGCCATGAAGAAGATCCAAATTCAACCAGTTCAGGCTAGTAAACCTGGTTGAAAGACCTTTTTTCAGTGAAATGCAGCTTAGTGCCAAAACAGGCTGCTCTCGCTCTGAAACGCTCATTTTTCACATAAGCCACTTTTCAGCCTTATAGGCGACTGTACAGTGCAAAAACAGCCTCCTCTCGCTCTGAAACGCTCATTTTTGACATAACCCACTTTTCACCTTTAATGAATGAAATTCCAGGTAAAAACTCCTTTGCCATGAATAAGATCCAAATTCAACCAGTTCAGGCTAGTAAACCTGTTTGAAAGACCTTTTTTCAGTGAAATGCAGCTTAGTGCAAAAACAGGCTGCTCTCGCTCTGAAACGCTCATTTTTCACATAAGCCACTTTTCAGCGCTAAAACAGCCTCCAATCGCTCTGAAACGCTCATTTTTGACATAAGCCACTTTTCACCTTTAATGAATGAAATTCCAGGTAAAAACTCCTTTGCCATGAAGAAGATCCAAATTCAACCAGTTCAGGCTAGTAAACCTGTTTGAAAGACCTTTTTTCAGTGAAATGCAGCTTAGTGCAAAAACAGGCTGCTCTCGCTCTGAAACGCTCATTTTTCACATAAGCCACTTTTCAGCCTTAGGCGACTGTACAGTGCAAAAACAGCCTCCAATCGCTCTGAAACGCTCATTTTTGACATAAGCCACTTTTCACCTTTAATGAATGAAATTCCAGGCAAAAACTCCTTTGCCATGAAGAAGATCCAAATTCAACCAGTTCAGGCTAGTAAACCTGTTTGAAAGACCTTTTTTCAGTGAAATGCAGCTTAGTGCAAAAACAGGCTGCTCTCGCTCTGAAACGCTCATTTTTCACATAAGCCACTTTTCAGCGCTAAAACAGCCTCCAATCGCTCTGAAACGCTCATTTTTGACATAAGCCACTTTTCAGCTTTAATGAATGAAATTCCAGGTAAAAACTCCTTTGCCATGAAGAAGATCCAAATTCAACCAGTTCAGGCTAGTAAACCTGTTTGAAAGACCTTTTTTCAGTGAAATGCAGCTTAGTGCAAAAACAGGCTGCTCTCGCTCTGAAACGCTCATTTTTCACATAAGCCACTTTTCAGCCTTAGGCGACTGTACAGTGCTAAAACAGCCTCCAATCGCTCTGAAACGCTCATTTTTGACATAAGCCACTTTTCACCTTTAATGAATGAAATTCCAGGTAAAAACTCCTTTGCCATGAAGAAGATCCAAATTCAACCAGTTCAGGCTAGTAAACCTGGTTGAAAGACCTTTTTTCAGTGAAATGCAGCTTAGTGCCAAAACAGGCTGCTCTCGCTCTGAAACGCTCATTTTTCACATAAGCCACTTTTCAGCCTTAGGAGACTGTACAGTGCTAAAACAGCCTCCTATCGCTCTGAAACGCTCATTTTTGACATAACCCACTTTTCAGCCTTAATGAATTAAATTCCAGGTGAAAACTCCTTTGCCATGAAGAAGATCCAAATTCAACAAGTTCAGGCTAGTAAACCTGTTTGAAAGACCTTTTTTCAGTGAAATGCAGCTTAGTGCAAAAACAGGCTGCTCTCGCTCTGAAACGCTCATTTTTCACATAAGCCACTTTTCAGCCTTAGGCGACTGTACAGTGCTAAAACAGCCTCCAATCGCTCTGAAACGCTCATTTTTGACATAAGCCACTTTTCACCTTTAATGAATGAAATTCCAGGTAAAAACTCCTTTGCCATGAAGAAGATCCAAATTCAACCAGTTCAGGCTAGTAAACCTGTTTGAAAGACCTTTTTTCAGTGAAATGCAGCTTAGTGCAAAAACAGGCTGCTCTCGCTCTGAAACGCTCATTTTTCACATAACCCACTTTTCACCCTTAATGAATTAAATTCCAGGTAAAAACTCCTTTGCCATGAAGAAGATCCAAATTCAACCAGTTGAGGCTAGTAAACCTGGTTGAAAGACCTTTTTTCAGTGAAATGCAGCTTAGTGCAAAAACAGGCTGCTCTCGCTCTGAAACGCTCATTTTTCACATAAGCCACTTTTCAGCGCTAAAACAGCCTCCAATCGCTCTGAAACGCTCATTTTTGACATAAGCCACTTTTCACCTTTAATGAATGAAATTCCAGGTAAAAATTCCTTTGCCATGAAGAAAATCCAAATTCATCCAGTTCAGGCTAGTAAACCTGGTTGAAAGACCTTTTTTCAGTGAAATGCAGCTTAGTGCCAAAACAGGCTGCTCTCGCTCTGAAACGCTCATTTTTCACATAAGCCACTTTTCAGCCTTATAGGCGACTGTACAGTGCAAAAACAGCCTCCTCTCGCTCTGAAACGCTCATTTTTGACATAACCCACTTTTCACCTTTAATGAATGAAATTCCAGGTAAAAACTCCTTTGCCATGAATAAGATCCAAATTCAACCAGTTCAGGCTAGTAAACCTGTTTGAAAGACCTTTTTTCAGTGAAATGCAGCTTAGTGCAAAAACAGGCTGCTCTCGCTCTGAAACGCTCATTTTTCACATAAGCCACTTTTCAGCGCTAAAACAGCCTCCAATCGCTCTGAAACGCTCATTTTTGACATAAGCCACTTTTCACCTTTAATGAATGAAATTCCAGGCAAAAACTCCTTTGCCATGAAGAAGATCCAAATTCAACCAGTTCAGGCTAGTAAACCTGGTTGAAAGACCTTTTTTCAGTGAAATGCAGCTTAGTGCAAAAACAGGCTGCTCTCGCTCTGAAACGCTCATTTTTCACATAAGCCACTTTTCAGCCTTAGGCGACTGTACAGTGCTAAAACAGCCTCCAATCGCTCTGAAACGCTCATTTTTGACATAAGCCACTTTTCACCTTTAATGAATGAAATTCCAGGTAAAAACTCCTTTGCCATGAAGAAGATCCAAATTCAACCAGTTCAGGCTAGTAAACCTGTTTGAAAGACCTTTTTTCAGTGAAATGCAGCTTAGTGCAAAAACAGGCTGCTCTCGCTCTGAAACGCTCATTTTTCACATAAGCCACTTTTCAGCCTTAGGCGACTGTACAGTGCTAAAACAGCCTCCAATCGCTCTGAAACGCTCATTTTTGACATAAGCCACTTTTCACCTTTAATGAATGAAATTCCAGGCAAAAACTCCTTTGCCATGAAGAAGATCCAAATTCAACCAGTTCAGGCTAGTAAACCTGTTTGAAAGACCTTTTTTCAGTGAAATGCAGCTTAGTGCAAAAACAGGCTGCTCTCGCTCTGAAACGCTCATTTTTCACATAAGCCACTTTTCAGCGCTAAAACAGCCTCCAATCGCTCTGAAACGCTCATTTTTGACATAAGCCACTTTTCACCTTTAATGAATGAAATTCCAGGTAAAAACTCCTTTGCCATGAAGAAGATCCAAATTCAACCAGTTCAGGCTAGTAAACCTGTTTGAAAGACCTTTTTTCAGTGAAATGCAGCTTAGTGCAAAAACAGGCTGCTCTCGCTCTGAAACGCTCATTTTTCACATAAGCCACTTTTCAGCCTTAGGCGACTGTACAGTGCTAAAACAGCCTCCAATCGCTCTGAAACGCTCATTTTTGACATAAGCCACTTTTCACCTTTAATGAATGAAATTCCAGGTAAAAACTCCTTTGCCATGAAGAAGATCCAAATTCAACCAGTTCAGGCTAGTAAACCTGTTTGAAAGACCTTTTTTCAGTGAAATGCAGCTTAGTGCAAAAACAGGCTGCTCTCGCTCTGAAACGCTCATTTTTCACATAAGCCACTTTTCAGCCTTAGGCGACTGTACAGTGCTAAAACAGCCTCCTATCGCTCTGAAACGCTCATTTTTGACATAACCCACTTTTCAGCCTTAATGAATTAAATTCCAGGTAAAAACTCATTTGCCATGAATAAGATCCAAATTCAACCAGTTCAGGCTAGTAAACCTGTTTGAAAGACCTTTTTTCAGTGAAATGCAGCTTAGTGCAAAAACAGGCTGCTCTCGCTCTGAAACGCTCATTTTTCACATAACCCACTTTTCACCCTTAATGAATTAAATTCCAGGTAAAAACTCCTTTGCCATGAAGAAGATCCAAATTCAACCAGTTGAGGCTAGTAAACCTGTTTGAAAGACCTTTTTTCAGTGAAATGCAGCTTAGTGCAAAAACAGGCTGCTCTCGCTCTGAAACGCTCATTTTTCACATAAGCCACTTTTCAGCGCTAAAACAGCCTCCAATCGCTCTGAAACGCTCATTTTTGACATAAGCCACTTTTCACCTTTAATGAATGAAATTCCAGGTAAAAACTCCTTTGCCATGAAGAAGATCCAAATTCATCCAGTTCAGGCTAGTAAACCTGGTTGAAAGACCTTTTTTCAGTGAAATGCAGCTTAGTGCCAAAACAGGCTGCTCTCGCTCTGAAACGCTCATTTTTCACATAAGCCACTTTTCAGCCTTATAGGCGACTGTACAGTGCAAAAACAGCCTCCTCTCGCTCTGAAACGCTCATTTTTCACATAAGCCACTTTTCAGCCTTAGGCGACTGTACAGTGCTAAAACAGCCTCCAATCGCTCTGAAACGCTCATTTTTGACATAAGCCACTTTTCACCTTTAATGAATGAAATTCCAGGTAAAAACTCCTTTGCCATGAAGAAGATCCAAATTCAACCAGTTCAGGCTAGTAAACCTGGTTGAAAGACCTTTTTTCAGTGAAATGCAGCTTAGTGCAAAAACAGTCTGCTCTCGCTCTGAAACGCTCATTTTTCACATAAGCCACTTTTCAGCCTTAGGCGACTGTACAGTGCTAAAACAGCCTCCAATCGCTCTGAAACGCTCATTTTTGACATAAGCCACTTTTCACCTTTAATGAATGAAATTCCAGGTAAAAACTCCTTTGCCATGAAGAAGATCCAAATTCAACCAGTTCAGGCTAGTAAACCTGTTTGAAAGACCTTTTTTCAGTGAAATGCAGCTTAGTGCAAAAACAGGCTGCTCTCGCTCTGAAACGCTCATTTTTCACATAAGCCACTTTTCAGCGCTAAAACAGCCTCCAATCGCTCTGAAACGCTCATTTTTGACATAAGCCACTTTTCACCTTTAATGAATGAAATTCCAGGTAAAAACTCCTTTGCCATGAAGAAGATCCAAATTCAACCAGTTCAGGCTAGTAAACCTGTTTGAAAGACCTTTTTTCAGTGAAATGCAGCTTAGTGCAAAAACAGGCTGCTCTCGCTCTGAAACGCTCATTTTTCACATAAGCCACTTTTCAGCCTTAGGCGACTGTACAGTGCTAAAACAGCCTCCAATCGCTCTGAAACGCTCATTTTTGACATAAGCCACTTTTCACCTTTAATGAATGAAATTCCAGGTAAAAACTCCTTTGCCATGAAGAAGATCCAAATTCAACCAGTTCAGGCTAGTAAACCTGGTTGAAAGACCTTTTTTCAGTGAAATGCAGCTTAGTGCCAAAACAGGCTGCTCTCGCTCTGAAACGCTCATTTTTCACATAAGCCACTTTTCAGCCTTAGGAGACTGTACAGTGCTAAAACAGCCTCCTATCGCTCTGAAACGCTCATTTTTGACATAACCCACTTTTCACCTTTAATGAATGAAATTCCAGGTGAAAACTCCTTTGCCATGAAGAAGATCCAAATTCAACCAGTTCAGGCTAGTAAACCTGTTTGAAAGACCTTTTTTCAGTGAAATGCAGCTTAGTGCAAAAACAGGCTGCTCTCGCTCTGAAACGCTCATTTTTCACATAACCCACTTTTCACCCTTAATGAATTAAATTCCAGGTAAAAACTCCTTTGCCATGAAGAAGATCCAAATTCAACCAGTTGAGGCTAGTAAACCTGTTTGAAAGACCTTTTTTCAGTGAAATGCAGCTTAGTGCAAAAACAGGCTGCTCTCGCTCTGAAACGCTCATTTTTCACATAAGCCACTTTTCAGCGCTAAAACAGCCTCCAATCGCTCTGAAACGCTCATTTTTGACATAAGCCACTTTTCACCTTTAATGAATGAAATTCCAGGTAAAAACTCCTTTGCCATGAAGAAGATCCAAATTCATCCAGTTCAGGCTAGTAAACCTGGTTGAAAGACCTTTTTTCAGTGAAATGCAGCTTAGTGCCAAAACAGGCTGCTCTCGCTCTGAAACGCTCATTTTTCACATAAGCCACTTTTCAGCCTTATAGGCGACTGTACAGTGCAAAAACAGCCTCCTCTCGCTCTGAAACGCTCATTTTTCACATAAGCCACTTTTCAGCCTTAGGCGACTGTACAGTGCTAAAACAGCCTCCAATCGCTCTGAAACGCTCATTTTTGACATAAGCCACTTTTCACCTTTAATGAATGAAATTCCAGGTAAAAACTCCTTTGCCATGAAGAAGATCCAAATTCAACCAGTTCAGGCTAGTAAACCTGGTTGAAAGACCTTTTTTCAGTGAAATGCAGCTTAGTGCAAAAACAGTCTGCTCTCGCTCTGAAACGCTCATTTTTCACATAAGCCACTTTTCAGCCTTAGGCGACTGTACAGTGCTAAAACAGCCTCCAATCGCTCTGAAACGCTCATTTTTGACATAAGCCACTTTTCACCTTTAATGAATGAAATTCCAGGTAAAAACTCCTTTGCCATGAAGAAGATCCAAATTCAACCAGTTCAGGCTAGTAAACCTGTTTGAAAGACCTTTTTTCAGTGAAATGCAGCTTAGTGCAAAAACAGGCTGCTCTCGCTCTGAAACGCTCATTTTTCACATAAGCCACTTTTCAGCGCTAAAACAGCCTCCAATCGCTCTGAAACGCTCATTTTTGACATAAGCCACTTTTCACCTTTAATGAATGAAATTCCAGGTAAAAACTCCTTTGCCATGAAGAAGATCCAAATTCAACCAGTTCAGGCTAGTAAACCTGTTTGAAAGACCTTTTTTCAGTGAAATGCAGCTTAGTGCAAAAACAGGCTGCTCTCGCTCTGAAACGCTCATTTTTCACATAAGCCACTTTTCAGCCTTAGGCGACTGTACAGTGCTAAAACAGCCTCCAATCGCTCTGAAACGCTCATTTTTGACATAAGCCACTTTTCACCTTTAATGAATGAAATTCCAGGTAAAAACTCCTTTGCCATGAAGAAGATCCAAATTCAACCAGTTCAGGCTAGTAAACCTGGTTGAAAGACCTTTTTTCAGTGAAATGCAGCTTAGTGCCAAAACAGGCTGCTCTCGCTCTGAAACGCTCATTTTTCACATAAGCCACTTTTCAGCCTTAGGAGACTGTACAGTGCTAAAACAGCCTCCTATCGCTCTGAAACGCTCATTTTTGACATAACCCACTTTTCACCTTTAATGAATGAAATTCCAGGTGAAAACTCCTTTGCCATGAAGAAGATCCAAATTCAACCAGTTCAGGCTAGTAAACCTGTTTGAAAGACCTTTTTTCAGTGAAATGCAGCTTAGTGCAAAAACAGGCTGCTCTCGCTCTGAAACGCTCATTTTTCACATAACCCACTTTTCACCCTTAATGAATTAAATTCCAGGTAAAAACTCCTTTGCCATGAATAAGATCCAAATTCAACCAGTTCAGGCTAGTAAACCTGTTTGAAAGACCTTTTTTCAGTGAAATGCAGCTTAGTGCAAAAACAGGCTGCTCTCGCTCTGAAACGCTCATTTTTCACATAACCCACTTTTCACCCTTAATGAATTAAATTCCAGGTAAAAACTCCTTTGCCATGAAGAAGATCCAAATTCAACCAGTTGAGGCTAGTAAACCTGTTTGAAAGACCTTTTTTCAGTGAAATGCAGCTTAGTGCAAAAACAGGCTGCTCTCGCTCTGAAACGCTCATTTTTCACATAAGCCACTTTTCAGCGCTAAAACAGCCTCCAATCGCTCTGAAACGCTCATTTTTGACATAAGCCACTTTTCACCTTTAATGAATGAAATTCCAGGTAAAAACTCCTTTGCCATGAAGAAGATCCAAATTCATCCAGTTCAGGCTAGTAAACCTGGTTGAAAGACCTTTTTTCAGTGAAATGCAGCTTAGTGCCAAAACAGGCTGCTCTCGCTCTGAAACGCTCATTTTTCACATAAGCCACTTTTCAGCCTTATAGGCGACTGTACAGTGCAAAAACAGCCTCCTCTCGCTCTGAAACGCTCATTTTTCACATAAGCCACTTTTCAGCCTTAGGCGACTGTACAGTGCTAAAACAGCCTCCAATCGCTCTGAAACGCTCATTTTTGACATAAGCCACTTTTCACCTTTAATGAATGAAATTCCAGGTAAAAACTCCTTTGCCATGAAGAAGATCCAAATTCAACCAGTTCAGGCTAGTAAACCTGGTTGAAAGACCTTTTTTCAGTGAAATGCAGCTTAGTGCAAAAACAGGCTGCTCTCGCTCTGAAACGCTCATTTTTCACATAAGCCACTTTTCAGCCTTAGGCGACTGTACAGTGCTAAAACAGCCTCCAATCGCTCTGAAACGCTCATTTTTGACATAAGCCACTTTTCACCTTTAATGAATGAAATTCCAGGTAAAAACTCCTTTGCCATGAAGAAGATCCAAATTCAACCAGTTCAGGCTAGTAAACCTGTTTGAAAGACCTTTTTTCAGTGAAATGCAGCTTAGTGCAAAAAACAGGCTGCTCTCGCTCTGAAACGCTCATTTTTCACATAAGCCACTTTTCAGCGCTAAAACAGCCTCCAATCGCTCTGAAACGCTCATTTTTGACATAAGCCACTTTCACCTTTAATGAATGAAATTCCAGGTAAAAACTCCTTTGCCATGAAGAAGATCCAAATTCAACCAGTTCAGGCTAGTAAACCTGTTTGAAAGACCTTTTTTCAGTGAAATGCAGCTTAGTGCAAAAACAGGCTGCTCTCGCTCTGAAACGCTCATTTTTCACATAAGCCACTTTTCAGCCTTAGGCGACTGTACAGTGCTAAAACAGCCTCCAATCGCTCTGAAACGCTCATTTTTGACATAAGCCACTTTTCACCTTTAATGAATGAAATTCCAGGTAAAAACTCCTTTGCCATGAAGAAGATCCAAATTCAACCAGTTCAGGCTAGTAAACCTGGTTGAAAGACCTTTTTTCAGTGAAATGCAGCTTAGTGCCAAAACAGGCTGCTCTCGCTCTGAACGCTCATTTTTCACATAAGCCACTTTTCAGCCTTAGGAGACTGTACAGTGCTAAAACAGCCTCCTATCGCTCTGAAACGCTCATTTTTGACATAACCCACTTTTCACCTTTAATGAATGAAATTCCAGGTGAAAACTCTTTGCCATGAAGAAGATCCAAATTCAACCAGTTCAGGCTAGTAAACCTGTTTGAAAGACCTTTTTTCAGTGAAATGCAGCTTAGTGCAAAAACAGGCTGCTCTCGCTCTGAAACGCTCATTTTTCACATAACCCACTTTCACCCTTAATGAATTAAATTCCAGGTAAAAACTCCTTTGCCATGAATAAGATCCAAAATTCAACCAGTTCAGGCTAGTAAACCTGTTTGAAAGACCTTTTTTCAGTGAAATGCAGCTTAGTGCAAAAACAGGCTGCTCTCGCTCTGAAACGCTCATTTTTCACATAAGCCACTTTTCAGCGCTAAAACAGCCTCCAATCGCTCTGAAACGCTCATTTTTGACATAAGCCACTTTTCACCTTTAATGAATGAAATTCCAGGTAAAAACTCCTTTGCCATGAAGAAGATCCAAATTCAACCAGTTCAGGCTAGTAAACCTGTTTGAAAGACCTTTTTTCAGTGAAATGCAGCTTAGTGCAAAAACAGGCTGCTCTCGCTCTGAAACGCTCATTTTTCACATAAGCCACTTTTCAGCGCTAAAACAGCCTCCAATCGCTCTGAAACGCTCATTTTTGACATAAGCCACTTTTCACCTTTAATGAATGAAATTCCAGGTAAAAACTCCTTTGCCATGAAGAAGATCCAAATTCAACCAGTTCAGGCTAGTAAACCTGTTTGAAAGACCTTTTTTCAGTGAAATGCAGCTTAGTGCAAAAACAGGCTGCTCTCGCTCTGAAACGCTCATTTTTCACATAAGCCACTTTTCAGCCTTAGGCGACTGTACAGTGCTAAAACAGCCTCCAATCGCTCTGAAACGCTCATTTTTGACATAAGCCACTTTTCACCTTTAATGAATGAAATTCCAGGCAAAAACTCCTTTGCCATGAAGAAGATCCAAATTCAACCAGTTCAGGCTAGTAAACCTGTTTGAAAGACCTTTTTTCAGTGAAATGCAGCTTAGTGCAAAAACAGGCTGCTCTCGCTCTGAAACGCTCATTTTTCACATAAGCCACTTTTCAGCCTTAGGCGACTGTACAGTGCTAAAACAGCCTCCAATCGCTCTGAAACGCTCATTTTTGACATAAGCCACTTTTCACCTTTAATGAATGAAATTCCAGGTAAAAACTCCTTTGCCATG
The DNA here is from genome assembly GCF_965226575.1 of Pagrus pagrus. Taxonomy (NCBI): domain Eukaryota; kingdom Metazoa; phylum Chordata; class Actinopteri; order Spariformes; family Sparidae; genus Pagrus; species Pagrus pagrus. Next base: position 30,960 of record NW_028175160.1, on the reverse strand, counting down.
AAGAAGATCCAAATTCAACCAGTTCAGGCTAGTAAACCTGTTTGAAAGACCTTTTTTCAGTGAAATGCAGCTTAGTGCAAAAACAGGCTGCTCTCGCTCTGAAACGCTCATTTTTCACATAAGCCACTTTTCAGCGCTAAAACAGCCTCCAATCGCTCTGAAACGCTCATTTTTGACATAAGCCACTTTTCACCTTTAATGAATGAAATTCCAGGTAAAAACTCCTTTGCCATGAAGAAGATCCAAATTCAACCAGTTCAGGCTAGTAAACCTGGTTGAAAGACCTTTTTTCAGTGAAATGCAGCTTAGTGCCAAAACAGGCTGCTCTCGCTCTGAAACGCTCATTTTTCACATAAGCCACTTTTCAGCCTTAGGCGACTGTACAGTGCTAAAACAGCCTCCAATCGCTCTGAAACGCTCATTTTTGACATAAGCCACTTTTCACCTTTAATGAATGAAATTCCAGGCAAAAACTCCTTTGCCATGAAGAAGATCCAAATTCAACCAGTTCAGGCTAGTAAACCTGTTTGAAAGACCTTTTTTCAGTGAAATGCAGCTTAGTGCAAAAACAGGCTGCTCTCGCTCTGAAACGCTCATTTTTCACATAAGCCACTTTTCAGCGCTAAAACAGCCTCCAATCGCTCTGAAACGCTCATTTTTGACATAAGCCACTTTTCACCTTTAATGAATGAAATTCCAGGTAAAAACTCCTTTGCCATGAAGAAGATCCAAATTCAACCAGTTCAGGCTAGTAAACCTGGTTGAAAGACCTTTTTTCAGTGAAATGCAGCTTAGTGCCAAAACAGGCTGCTCTCGCTCTGAAACGCTCATTTTTCACATAAGCCACTTTTCAGCCTTAGGAGACTGTACAGTGCTAAAACAGCCTCCTATCGCTCTGAAACGCTCATTTTTGACATAACCCACTTTTCACCTTTAATGAATGAAATTCCAGGTGAAAACTCCTTTGCCATGAAGAAGATCCAAATTCAACCAGTTCAGGCTAGTAAACCTGTTTGAAAGACCTTTTTTCAGTGAAATGCAGCTTAGTGCAAAAACAGGCTGCTCTCGCTCTGAAACGCTCATTTTTCACATAAGCCACTTTTCAGCGCTAAAACAGCCTCCAATCGCTCTGAAACGCTCATTTTTGACATAAGCCACTTTTCACCTTTAATGAATGAAATTCCAGGTAAAAACTCCTTTGCCATGAAGAAGATCCAAATTCAACCAGTTCAGGCTAGTAAACCTGTTTGAAAGACCTTTTTTCAGTGAAATGCAGCTTAGTGCAAAAACAGGCTGCTCTCGCTCTGAAACGCTCATTTTTCACATAAGCCACTTTTCAGCCTTAGGCGACTGTACAGTGCTAAAACAGCCTCCAATCGCTCTGAAACGCTCATTTTTGACATAAGCCACTTTTCACCTTTAATGAATGAAATTCCAGGTAAAAACTCCTTTGCCATGAAGAAGATCCAAATTCAACCAGTTCAGGCTAGTAAACCTGGTTGAAAGACCTTTTTTCAGTGAAATGCAGCTTAGTGCCAAAACAGGCTGCTCTCGCTCTGAAACGCTCATTTTTCACATAAGCCACTTTTCAGCCTTAGGAGACTGTACAGTGCTAAAACAGCCTCCTATCGCTCTGAAACGCTCATTTTTGACATAACCCACTTTTCACCTTTAATGAATGAAATTCCAGGTGAAAACTCCTTTGCCATGAAGAAGATCCAAATTCAACCAGTTCAGGCTAGTAAACCTGTTTGAAAGACCTTTTTTCAGTGAAATGCAGCTTAGTGCAAAAACAGGCTGCTCTCGCTCTGAAACGCTAATTTTTCACATAACCCACTTTTCACCCTCAATGAATTAAATTCCAGGTAAAAACTCCTTTGCCATGAATAAGATCCAAATTCAACCAGTTCAGGCTAGTAAACCTGTTTGAAAGACCTTTTTTCAGTGAAATGCAGCTTAGTGCAAAAACAGGCTGCTCTCGCTCTGAAACGCTCATTTTTCACATAACCCACTTTTCACCCTTAATGAATTAAATTCCAGGTAAAAACTCCTTTGCCATGAAGAAGATCCAAATTCAACCAGTTGAGGCTAGTAAACCTGTTTGAAAGACCTTTTTTCAGTGAAATGCAGCTTAGTGCAAAAACAGGCTGCTCTCGCTCTGAAACGCTCATTTTTCACATAAGCCACTTTTCAGCGCTAAAACAGCCTCCAATCGCTCTGAAACGCTCATTTTTGACATAAGCCACTTTTCACCTTTAATGAATGAAATTCCAGGTAAAAATTCCTTTGCCATGAAGAAGATCCAAATTCATCCAGTTCAGGCTAGTAAACCTGGTTGAAAGACCTTTTTTCAGTGAAATGCAGCTTAGTGCCAAAACAGGCTGCTCTCGCTCTGAAACGCTCATTTTTCACATAAGCCACTTTTCAGCCTTAGGCGACTGTACAGTGCTAAAACAGCCTCCAATCGCTCTGAAACGCTCATTTTTGACATAAGCCACTTTTCACCTTTAATGAATGAAATTCCAGGTAAAAACTCCTTTGCCATGAAGAAGATCCAAATTCAACCAGTTCAGGCTAGTAAACCTGGTTGAAAGACCTTTTTTCAGTGAAATGCAGCTTAGTGCCAAAACAGGCTGCTCTCGCTCTGAAACGCTCATTTTTCACATAAGCCACTTTTCAGCCTTAGGAGACTGTACAGTGCTAAAACAGCCTCCTATCGCTCTGAAACGCTCATTTTTGACATAACCCACTTTTCACCTTTAATGAATGAAATTCCAGGTGAAAACTCCTTTGCCATGAAGAAGATCCAAATTCAACCAGTTCAGGCTAGTAAACCTGTTTGAAAGACCTTTTTTCAGTGAAATGCAGCTTAGTGCAAAAACAGGCTGCTCTCGCTCTGAAACGCTCATTTTTCACATAACCCACTTTTCACCCTCAATGAATTAAATTCCAGGTAAAAACTCCTTTGCCATGAATAAGATCCAAATTCAACCAGTTCAGGCTAGTAAACCTGTTTGAAAGACCTTTTTTCAGTGAAATGCAGCTTAGTGCAAAAACAGGCTGCTCTCGCTCTGAAACGCTCATTTTTCACATAACCCACTTTTCACCCTTAATGAATTAAATTCCAGGTAAAAACTCCTTTGCCATGAAGAAGATCCAAATTCAACCAGTTGAGGCTAGTAAACCTGTTTGAAAGACCTTTTTTCAGTGAAATGCAGCTTAGTGCAAAAACAGGCTGCTCTCGCTCTGAAACGCTCATTTTTCACATAAGCCACTTTTCAGCGCTAAAACAGCCTCCAATCGCTCTGAAACGCTCATTTTTGACATAAGCCACTTTTCACCTTTAATGAATGAAATTCCAGGTAAAAATTCCTTTGCCATGAAGAAGATCCAAATTCATCCAGTTCAGGCTAGTAAACCTGGTTGAAAGACCTTTTTTCAGTGAAATGCAGCTTAGTGCCAAAACAGGCTGCTCTCGCTCTGAAACGCTCATTTTTCACATAAGCCACTTTTCAGCCTTATAGGCGACTGTACAGTGCAAAAACAGCCTCCTCTCGCTCTGAAACGCTCATTTTTGACATAAAGCACTTTTCACCTTTAATGAATGAAATTCCAGGTAAAAACTCCTTTGCCATGAATAAGATCCAAATTCAACCAGTTCAGGCTAGTAAACCTGTTTGAAAGACCTTTTTTCAGTGAAATGCAGCTTAGTGCAAAAACAGGCTGCTCTCGCTCTGAAACGCTCATTTTTCACATAAGCCACTTTTCAGCGCTAAAACAGCCTCCAATCGCTCTGAAACGCTCATTTTTGACATAAGCCACTTTTCACCTTTAATGAATGAAATTCCAGGTAAAAACTCCTTTGCCATGAAGAAGATCCAAATTCAACCAGTTCAGGCTAGTAAACCTGTTTGAAAGACCTTTTTTCAGTGAAATGCAGCTTAGTGCAAAAACAGGCTGCTCTCGCTCTGAAACGCTCATTTTTCACATAAGCCACTTTTCAGCCTTAGGCGACTGTACAGTGCTAAAACAGCCTCCAATCGCTCTGAAACGCTCATTTTTGACATAAGCCACTTTTCACCTTTAATGAATGAAATTCCAGGCAAAAACTCCTTTGCCATGAAGAAGATCCAAATTCAACCAGTTCAGGCTAGTAAACCTGTTTGAAAGACCTTTTTTCAGTGAAATGCAGCTTAGTGCAAAAACAGGCTGCTCTCGCTCTGAAACGCTCATTTTTCACATAAGCCACTTTTCAGCGCTAAAACAGCCTCCAATCGCTCTGAAACGCTCATTTTTGACATAAGCCACTTTTCACCTTTAATGAATGAAATTCCAGGTAAAAACTCCTTTGCCATGAAGAAGATCCAAATTCAACCAGTTCAGGCTAGTAAACCTGTTTGAAAGACCTTTTTTCAGTGAAATGCAGCTTAGTGCAAAAACAGGCTGCTCTCGCTCTGAAACGCTCATTTTTCACATAAGCCACTTTTCAGCCTTAGGAGACTGTACAGTGCTAAAACAGCCTCCTATCGCTCTGAAACGCTCATTTTTGACATAACCCACTTTTCAGCCTTAATGAATTAAATTCCAGGTGAAAACTCCTTTGCCATGAAGAAGATCCAAATTCAACAAGTTCAGGCTAGTAAACCTGTTTGAAAGACCTTTTTTCAGTGAAATGCAGCTTAGTGCAAAAACAGGCTGCTCTCGCTCTGAAACGCTCATTTTTCACATAAGCCACTTTTCAGCCTTAGGCGACTGTACAGTGCTAAAACAGCCTCCAATCGCTCTGAAACGCTCATTTTTGACATAAGCCACTTTTCACCTTTAATGAATGAAATTCCAGGTAAAAACTCCTTTGCCATGAAGAAGATCCAAATTCAACCAGTTCAGGCTAGTAAACCTGTTTGAAAGACCTTTTTTCAGTGAAATGCAGCTTAGTGCAAAAACAGGCTGCTCTCGCTCTGAAACGCTCATTTTTCACATAACCCACTTTTCACCCTTAATGAATTAAATTCCAGGTAAAAACTCCTTTGCCATGAAGAAGATCCAAATTCAACCAGTTCAGGCTAGTAAACCTGGTTGAAAGACCTTTTTTCAGTGAAATGCAGCTTAGTGCAAAAACAGGCTGCTCTCGCTCTGAAACGCTCATTTTTCACATAAGCCACTTTTCAGCGCTAAAACAGCCTCCAATCGCTCTGAAACGCTCATTTTTGACATAAGCCACTTTTCACCTTTAATGAATGAAATTCCAGGTAAAAATTCCTTTGCCATGAAGAAGATCCAAATTCATCCAGTTCAGGCTAGTAAACCTGGTTGAAAGACCTTTTTTCAGTGAAATGCAGCTTAGTGCCAAAACAGGCTGCTCTCGCTCTGAAACGCTCATTTTTCACATAAGCCACTTTTCAGCCTTATAGGCGACTGTACAGTGCAAAAACAGCCTCCTCTCGCTCTGAAACGCTCATTTTTGACATAACCCACTTTTCACCTTTAATGAATGAAATTCCAGGTAAAAACTCCTTTGCCATGAATAAGATCCAAATTCAACCAGTTCAGGCTAGTAAACCTGTTTGAAAGACCTTTTTTCAGTGAAATGCAGCTTAGTGCAAAAACAGGCTGCTCTCGCTCTGAAACGCTCATTTTTCACATAAGCCACTTTTCAGCGCTAAAACAGCCTCCAATCGCTCTGAAACGCTCATTTTTGACATAAGCCACTTTTCACCTTTAATGAATGAAATTCCAGGTAAAAACTCCTTTGCCATGAAGAAGATCCAAATTCAACCAGTTCAGGCTAGTAAACCTGTTTGAAAGACCTTTTTTCAGTGAAATGCAGCTTAGTGCAAAAACAGGCTGCTCTCGCTCTGAAACGCTCATTTTTCACATAAGCCACTTTTCAGCCTTAGGCGACTGTACAGTGCTAAAACAGCCTCCAATCGCTCTGAAACGCTCATTTTTGACATAAGCCACTTTTCACCTTTAATGAATGAAATTCCAGGTAAAAACTCCTTTGCCATGAAGAAGATCCAAATTCAACCAGTTCAGGCTAGTAAACCTGGTTGAAAGACCTTTTTTCAGTGAAATGCAGCTTAGTGCCAAAACAGGCTGCTCTCGCTCTGAAACGCTCATTTTTCACATAAGCCACTTTTCAGCCTTATAGGCGACTGTACAGTGCAAAAACAGCCTCCTCTCGCTCTGAAACGCTCATTTTTGACATAACCCACTTTTCACCTTTAATGAATGAAATTCCAGGTAAAAACTCCTTTGCCATGAAGAAGATCCAAATTCAACCAGTTCAGGCTAGTAAACCTGGTTGAAAGACCTTTTTTCAGTGAAATGCAGCTTAGTGCAAAAACAGGCTGCTCTCGCTCTGAAACGCTCATTTTTCACATAAGCCACTTTTCAGCCTTAGGCGACTGTACAGTGCAAAAACAGCCTCCAATCGCTCTGAAACGCTCATTTTTGACATAAGCCACTTTTCACCTTTAATGAATGAAATTCCAGGCAAAAACTCCTTTGCCATGAAGAAGATCCAAATTCAACCAGTTCAGGCTAGTAAACCTGTTTGAAAGACCTTTTTTCAGTGAAATGCAGCTTAGTGCAAAAACAGGCTGCTCTCGCTCTGAAACGCTCATTTTTCACATAAGCCACTTTTCAGCGCTAAAACAGCCTCCAATCGCTCTGAAACGCTCATTTTTGACATAAGCCACTTTTCACCTTTAATGAATGAAATTCCAGGTAAAAACTCCTTTGCCATGAAGAAGATCCAAATTCAACCAGTTCAGGCTAGTAAACCTGTTTGAAAGACCTTTTTTCAGTGAAATGCAGCTTAGTGCAAAAACAGGCTGCTCTCGCTCTGAAACGCTCATTTTTCACATAAGCCACTTTTCAGCCTTAGGCGACTGTACAGTGCTAAAACAGCCTCCAATCGCTCTGAAACGCTCATTTTTGACATAAGCCACTTTTCACCTTTAATGAATGAAATTCCAGGTAAAAACTCCTTTGCCATGAAGAAGATCCAAATTCAACCAGTTCAGGCTAGTAAACCTGGTTGAAAGACCTTTTTTCAGTGAAATGCAGCTTAGTGCCAAAACAGGCTACTCTCGCTCTGAAACGCTCATTTTTCACATAAGCCACTTTTCAGCCTTAGGAGACTGTACAGTGCTAAAACAGCCTCCTATCGCTCTGAAACGCTCATTTTTGACATAACCCACTTTTCAGCCTTAATGAATTAAATTCCAGGTGAAAACTCCTTTGCCATGAAGAAGATCCAAATTCAACAAGTTCAGGCTAGTAAACCTGGTTGAAAGACCTTTTTTCAGTGAAATGCAGCTTAGTGCAAAAACAGGCTGCTCTCGCTCTGAAACGCTCATTTTTCACATAAGCCACTTTTCAGCCTTAGGCGACTGTACAGTGCTAAAACAGCCTCCAATCGCTCTGAAACGCTCATTTTTGACATAAGCCACTTTTCACCTTTAATGAATGAAATTCCAGGTAAAAACTCCTTTGCCATGAAGAAGATCCAAATTCATCGAGTTCAGGCTAGTAAACCTGGTTGAAAGACCTTTTTTCAGTGAAATGCAGCTTAGTGCCAAAACAGGCTGCTCTCGCTCTGAAACTCTCATTTTTCACATAAGCCACTTTTCAGCCTTAGGCGACTGTACAGTGCAAAAACAGCCTCCTATCGCTCTGAAACGCTCATTTTTGACATAACCCACTTTTCAGCCTTAATGAATTAAATTCCAGGTAAAAACTCATTTGCCATGAATAAGATCCAAATTCAACCAGTTCAGGCTAGTAAACCTGTTTGAAAGACCTTTTTTCAGTGAAATGCAGCTTAGTGCAAAAACAGGCTGCTCTCGCTCTGAAACGCTCATTTTTCACATAACCCACTTTTCACCCTTAATGAATTAAATTCCAGGTAAAAACTCCTTTGCCATGAAGAAGATCCAAATTCAACCAGTTGAGGCTAGTAAACCTGTTTGAAAGACCTTTTTTCAGTGAAATGCAGCTTAGTGCAAAAACAGGCTGCTCTCGCTCTGAAACGCTCATTTTTCACATAAGCCACTTTTCAGCGCTAAAACAGCCTCCAATCGCTCTGAAACGCTCATTTTTGACATAAGCCACTTTTCACCTTTAATGAATGAAATTCCAGGTAAAAACTCCTTTGCCATGAAGAAGATCCAAATTCATCCAGTTCAGGCTAGTAAACCTGGTTGAAAGACCTTTTTTCAGTGAAATGCAGCTTAGTGCCAAAACAGGCTGCTCTCGCTCTGAAACGCTCATTTTTCACATAAGCCACTTTTCAGCCTTATAGGCGACTGTACAGTGCAAAAACAGCCTCCTCTCGCTCTGAAACGCTCATTTTTCACATAAGCCACTTTTCAGCCTTAGGCGACTGTACAGTGCTAAAACAGCCTCCAATCGCTCTGAAACGCTTATTTTTGACATAAGCCACTTTTCACCTTTAATGAATGAAATTCCAGGTAAAAACTCCTTTGCCATGAAGAAGATCCAAATTCAACCAGTTCAGGCTAGTAAACCTGGTTGAAAGACCTTTTTTCAGTGAAATGCAGCTTAGTGCAAAAACAGGCTGCTCTCGCTCTGAAACGCTCATTTTTCACATAAGCCACTTTTCAGCCTTAGGCGACTGTACAGTGCTAAAACAGCCTCCAATCGCTCTGAAACGCTCATTTTTGACATAAGCCACTTTTCACCTTTAATGAATGAAATTCCAGGTAAAAACTCCTTTGCCATGAAGAAGATCCAAATTCAACCAGTTCAGGCTAGTAAACCTGTTTGAAAGACCTTTTTTCAGTGAAATGCAGCTTAGTGCAAAAACAGGCTGCTCTCGCTCTGAAACGCTCATTTTTCACATAAGCCACTTTTCAGCGCTAAAACAGCCTCCAATCGCTCTGAAACGCTCATTTTTGACATAAGCCACTTTTCACCTTTAATGAATGAAATTCCAGGTAAAAACTCCTTTGCCATGAAGAAGATCCAAATTCAACCAGTTCAGGCTAGTAAACCTGTTTGAAAGACCTTTTTTCAGTGAAATGCAGCTTAGTGCAAAAACAGGCTGCTCTCGCTCTGAAACGCTCATTTTTCACATAAGCCACTTTTCAGCCTTAGGCGACTGTACAGTGCTAAAACAGCCTCCAATCGCTCTGAAACGCTCATTTTTGACATAAGCCACTTTTCACCTTTAATGAATGAAATTCCAGGTAAAAACTCCTTTGCCATGAAGAAGATCCAAATTCAACCAGTTCAGGCTAGTAAACCTGGTTGAAAGACCTTTTTTCAGTGAAATGCAGCTTAGTGCCAAAACAGGCTGCTCTCGCTCTGAAACGCTCATTTTTCACATAAGCCACTTTTCAGCCTTAGGAGACTGTACAGTGCTAAAACAGCCTCCTATCGCTCTGAAACGCTCATTTTTGACATAACCCACTTTTCAGCCTTAATGAATTAAATTCCAGGTGAAAACTCCTTTGCCATGAAGAAGATCCAAATTCAACAAGTTCAGGCTAGTAAACCTGTTTGAAAGACCTTTTTTCAGTGAAATGCAGCTTAGTGCAAAAACAGGCTGCTCTCGCTCTGAAACGCTCATTTTTCACATAAGCCACTTTTCAGCCTTAGGCGACTGTACAGTGCTAAAACAGCCTCCAATCGCTCTGAAACGCTCATTTTTGACATAAGCCACTTTTCACCTTTAATGAATGAAATTCCAGGTAAAAACTCCTTTGCCATGAAGAAGATCCAAATTCAACCAGTTCAGGCTAGTAAGCCTGTTTGAAAGACCTTTTTTCAGTGAAATGCAGCTTAGTGCAAAAACAGGCTGCTCTCGCTCTGAAACGCTCATTTTTCACATAAGCCACTTTTCAGCGCTAAAACAGCCTCCAATCGCTCTGAAACGCTCATTTTTGACATAAGCCACTTTTCACCTTTAATGAATGAAATTCCAGGTAAAAATTCCTTTGCCATGAAGAAGATCCAAATTCATCCAGTTCAGGCTAGTAAACCTGGTTGAAAGACCTTTTTTCAGTGAAATGCAGCTTAGTGCCAAAACAGGCTGCTCTCGCTCTGAAACGCTCATTTTTCACATAAGCCACTTTTCAGCCTTATAGGCGACTGTACAGTGCAAAAACAGCCTCCTCTCGCTCTGAAACGCTCATTTTTGACATAACCCACTTTTCACCTTTAATGAATGAAATTCCAGGTAAAAACTCCTTTGCCATGAATAAGATCCAAATTCAACCAGTTCAGGCTAGTAAACCTGTTTGAAAGACCTTTTTTCAGTGAAATGCAGCTTAGTGCAAAAACAGGCTGCTCTCGCTCTGAAACGCTCATTTTTCACATAAGCCACTTTTCAGCCTTAGGCGACTGTACAGTGCTAAAACAGCCTCCAATCGCTCTGAAACGCTCATTTTTGACATAAGCCACTTTTCACCTTTAATGAATGAAATTCCAGGTAAAAACTCCTTTGCCATGAAGAAGATCCAAATTCAACCAGTTCAGGCTAGTAAACCTGTTTGAAAGACCTTTTTTCAGTGAAATGCAGCTTAGTGCAAAAACAGGCTGCTCTCGCTCTGAAACGCTCATTTTTCACATAAGCCACTTTTCAGCGCTAAAACAGCCTCCAATCGCTCTGAAACGCTCATTTTTGACATAAGCCACTTTTCACCTTTAATGAATGAAATTCCAGGTAAAAACTCCTTTGCCATGAAGAAGATCCAAATTCAACCAGTTCAGGCTAGTAAACCTGTTTGAAAGACCTTTTTTCAGTGAAATGCAGCTTAGTGCAAAAACAGGCTGCTCTCGCTCTGAAACGCTCATTTTTCACATAAGCCACTTTTCAGCCTTAGGCGACTGTACAGTGCTAAAACAGCCTCCAATCGCTCTGAAACGCTCATTTTTGACATAAGCCACTTTTCACCTTTAATGAATGAAATTCCAGGTAAAAACTCCTTTGCCATGAAGAAGATCCAAATTCAACCAGTTCAGGCTAGTAAACCTGGTTGAAAGACCTTTTTTCAGTGAAATGCAGCTTAGTGCCAAAACAGGCTGCTCTCGCTCTGAAACGCTCATTTTTCACATAAGCCACTTTTCAGCCTTAGGAGACTGTACAGTGCTAAAACAGCCTCCTATCGCTCTGAAACGCTCATTTTTGACATAACCCACTTTTCAGCCTTAATGAATTAAATTCCAGGTGAAAACTCCTTTGCCATGAAGAAGATCCAAATTCAACAAGTTCAGGCTAGTAAACCTGTTTGAAAGACCTTTTTTCAGTGAAATGCAGCTTAGTGCAAAAACAGGCTGCTCTCGCTCTGAAACGCTCATTTTTCACATAAGCCACTTTTCAGCCTTAGGCGACTGTACAGTGCTAAAACAGCCTCCAATCGCTCTGAAACGCTCATTTTTGACATAAGCCACTTTTCACCTTTAATGAATGAAATTCCAGGTAAAAACTCCTTTGCCATGAAGAAGATCCAAATTCAACCAGTTCAGGCTAGTAAGCCTGTTTGAAAGACCTTTTTTCAGTGAAATGCAGCTTAGTGCAAAAACAGGCTGCTCTCGCTCTGAAACGCTCATTTTTCACATAAGCCACTTTTCAGCGCTAAAACAGCCTCCAATCGCTCTGAAACGCTCATTTTTGACATAAGCCACTTTTCACCTTTAATGAATGAAATTCCAGGTAAAAATTCCTTTGCCATGAAGAAGATCCAAATTCATCCAGTTCAGGCTAGTAAACCTGGTTGAAAGACCTTTTTTCAGTGAAATGCAGCTTAGTGCCAAAACAGGCTGCTCTCGCTCTGAAACGCTCATTTTTCACATAAGCCACTTTTCAGCCTTATAGGCGACTGTACAGTGCAAAAACAGCCTCCTCTCGCTCTGAAACGCTCATTTTTGACATAACCCACTTTTCACCTTTAATGAATGAAATTCCAGGTAAAAACTCCTTTGCCATGAAGAAGATCCAAATTCAACCAGTTCAGGCTAGTAAACCTGTTTGAAAGACCTTTTTTCAGTGAAATGCAGCTTAGTGCAAAAACAGGCTGCTCTCGCTCTGAAACGCTCATTTTTCACATAAGCCACTTTTCAGCGCTAAAACAGCCTCCAATCGCTCTGAAACGCTCATTTTTGACATAAGCCACTTTTCACCTTTAATGAATGAAATTCCAGGTAAAAACTCCTTTGCCATGAAGAAGATCCAAATTCAACCAGTTCAGGCTAGTAAACCTGTTTGAAAGACCTTTTTTCAGTGAAATGCAGCTTAGTGCCAAAACAGGCTGCTCTCGCTCTGAAACGCTCATTTTTCACATAAGCCACTTTTCAGCCTTAGGAGACTGTACAGTGCTAAAACAGCCTCCTATCGCTCTGAAACGCTCATTTTTGACATAACCCACTTTTCAGCCTTAATGAATTAAATTCCAGGTGAAAACTCCTTTGCCATGAAGAAGATCCAAATTCAACAAGTTCAGGCTAGTAAACCTGTTTGAAAGACCTTTTTTCAGTGAAATGCAGCTTAGTGCAAAAACAGGCTGCTCTCGCTCTGAAACGCTCATTTTTCACATAAGCCACTTTTCAGCCTTAGGCGACTGTACAGTGCTAAAACAGCCTCCAATCGCTCTGAAACGCTCATTTTTGACATAAGCCACTTTTCACCTTTAATGAATGAAATTCCAGGTAAAAACTCCTTTGCCATGAAGAAGATCCAAATTCAACCAGTTCAGGCTAGTAAACCTGGTTGAAAGACCTTTTTTCAGTGAAATGCAGCTTAGTGCCAAAACAGGCTGCTCTCGCTCTGAAACGCTCATTTTTCACATAAGCCACTTTTCAGCCTTAGGAGACTGTACAGTGCTAAAACAGCCTCCTATCGCTCTGAAACGCTCATTTTTGACATAACCCACTTTTCAGCCTTAATGAATTAAATTCCAGGTGAAAACTCCTTTGCCATGAAGAAGATCCAAATTCAACAAGTTCAGGCTAGTAAACCTGTTTGAAAGACCTTTTTTCAGTGAAATGCAGCTTAGTGCAAAAACAGGCTGCTCTCGCTCTGAAACGCTCATTTTTCACATAAGCCACTTTTCAGCCTTAGGCGACTGTACAGTGCTAAAACAGCCTCCAATCGCTCTGAAACGCTCATTTTTGACATAAGCCACTTTTCACCTTTAATGAATGAAATTCCAGGTAAAAACTCCTTTGCCATGAAGAAGATCCAAATTCAACCAGTTCAGGCTAGTAAGCCTGTTTGAAAGACCTTTTTTCAGTGAAATGCAGCTTAGTGCAAAAACAGGCTGCTCTCGCTCTGAAACGCTCATTTTTCACATAAGCCACTTTTCAGCGCTAAAACAGCCTCCAATCGCTCTGAAACGCTCATTTTTGACATAAGCCACTTTTCACCTTTAATGAATGAAATTCCAGGTAAAAACTCCTTTGCCATGAAGAAGATCCAAATTCAACCAGTTCAGGCTAGTAAACCTGTTTGAAAGACCTTTTTTCAGTGAAATGCAGCTTAGTGCCAAAACAGGCTGCTCTCGCTCTGAAACGCTCATTTTTCACATAAGCCACTTTTCAGCCTTAGGAGACTGTACAGTGCTAAAACAGCCTCCTATCGCTCTGAAACGCTCATTTTTGACATAACCCACTTTTCAGCCTTAATGAATTAAATTCCAGGTGAAAACTCCTTTGCCATGAAGAAGATCCAAATTCAACAAGTTCAGGCTAGTAAACCTGTTTGAAAGACCTTTTTTCAGTGAAATGCAGCTTAGTGCAAAAACAGGCTGCTCTCGCTCTGAAACGCTCATTTTTCACATAAGCCACTTTTCAGCGCTAAAACAGCCTCCAATCGCTCTGAAACGCTCATTTTTGACATAAGCCACTTTTCACCTTTAATGAATGAAATTCCAGGTAAAAACTCCTTTGCCATGAAGAAGATCCAAATTCAACCAGTTCAGGCTAGTAAACCTGTTTGAAAGACCTTTTTTCAGTGAAATGCAGCTTAGTGCAAAAACAGGCTGCTCTCGCTCTGAAACGCTCATTTTTCACATAAGCCACTTTTCAGCCTTAGGCGACTGTACAGTGCTAAAACAGCCTCCAATCGCTCTGAAACGCTCATTTTTGACATAAGCCACTTTTCACCTTTAATGAATGAAATTCCAGGTAAAAACTCCTTTGCCATGAAGAAGATCCAAATTCAACAAGTTCAGGCTAGTAAACCTGTTTGAAAGACCTTTTTTCAGTGAAATGCAGCTTAGTGCAAAAACAGGCTGCTCTCGCTCTGAAACGCTCATTTTTCACATAAGCCACTTTTCAGCCTTAGGCGACTGTACAGTGCTAAAACAGCCTCCAATCGCTCTGAAACGCTCATTTTTCACATAAGCCACTTTTCAGCCTTAGGAGACTGTACAGTGCTAAAACAGCCTCCTATCGCTCTGAAACGCTCATTTTTGACATAACCCACTTTTCACCTTTAATGAATGAAATTCCAGGTAAAAACTCCTTTGCCATGAATAAGATCCAAATTCATCCAGTTCAGGCTAGTAAACCTGGTTGAAAGACCTTTTTTCAGTGAAATGCAGCTTAGTGCAAAAACAGGCTGCTCTCGCTCTGAAACGCTCATTTTTCACATAAGCCACTTTTCAGCGCTAAAACAGCCTCCAATCGCTCTGAAACGCTCATTTTTGACATAAGCCACTTTTCACCTTTAATGAATGAAATTCCAGGTAAAAACTCCTTTGCCATGAAGAAGATCCAAATTCATCCAGTTCAGGCTAGTAAACCTGGTTGAAAGACCTTTTTTCAGTGAAATGCAGCTTAGTGCAAAAACAGCCTCCTCTCGCTCTGAAACGCTCATTTTTCACATAAGCCACTTTTCAGCGCTAAAACAGCCTCCAATCGCTCTGAAACGCTCATTTTTGACATAAGCCACTTTTCACCTTTAATGAATGAAATTCCAGGTAAAAACTCCTTTGCCATGAAGAAGATCCAAATTCATCCAGTTCAGGCTAGTAAACCTGGTTGAAAGACCTTTTTTCAGTGAAATGCAGCTTAGTGCAAAAACAGCCTCCTCTCGCTCTGAAACGCTCATTTTTCACATAAGCCACTTTTCAGCCTTAGGCGACTGTACAGTGCTAAAACAGCCTCCAATCGCTCTGAAACGCTCATTTTTGACATAAGCCACTTTTCACCTTTAATGAATGAAATTCCAGGTAAAAACTCCTTTGCCATGAAGAAGATCCAAATTCAACCAGTTCAGGCTAGTAAACCTGTTTGAAAGACCTTTTTTCAGTGAAATGCAGCTTAGTGCAAAAACAGGCTGCTCTCGCTCTGAAACGCTCATTTTTCACATAAGCCACTTTTCAGCCTTAGGCGACTGTACAGTGCTAAAACAGCCTCCAATCGCTCTGAAACGCTCATTTTTCACATAAGCCACTTTTCAGCCTTAGGAGACTGTACAGTGCTAAAACAGCCTCCTATCGCTCTGAAACGCTCATTTTTGACATAACCCACTTTTCACCTTTAATGAATGAAATTCCAGGTAAAAACTCCTTTGCCATGAATAAGATCCAAATTCATCCAGTTCAGGCTAGTAAACCTGGTTGAAAGACCTTTTTTCAGTGAAATGCAGCTTAGTGCAAAAACAGGCTGCTCTCGCTCTGAAACGCTCATTTTTCACATAAGCCACTTTTCAGCCTTAGGCGACTGTACAGTGCTAAAACAGCCTCCTATCGCTCTGAAACGCTCATTTTTGACATAACCCACTTTTCAGCCTAATGAATTAAATTCCAGGTAAAAACTCATTTGCCATGAAGAAGATCCAAATTCAACCAGTTCAGGCTAGTAAACCTGTTTGAAAGACCTTTTTTCAGTGAAATGCAGCTTAGTGCAAAAACAGGCTGCTCTCGCTCTGAAACGCTCATTTTTCACATAAGCCACTTTTCAGCGCTAAAACAGCCTCCAATCGCTCTGAAACGCTCATTTTTGACATAACCCACTTTTCACCTTTAATGAATGAAATTCCAGGTAAAAACTCCTTTGCCATGAATAAGATCCAAATTCATCCAGTTCAGGCTAGTAAACCTGGTTGAAAGACCTTTTTTCAGTGAAATGCAGCTTAGTGCAAAAACAGGCTGCTCTCGCTCTGAAACGCTCATTTTTCACATAACCCACTTTTCAGCCTTAATGAATTAAATTCCAGGTAAAAACTCCTTTGCCATGAAGAAGATCCAAATTCAACCAGTTGAGGCTAGTAAACCTGTTTGAAAGACCTTTTTTCAGTGAAATGCAGCTTAGTGCAAAAACAGGCTGCTCTCGCTCTGAAACGCTCATTTTTCACATAAGCCACTTTTCAGCGCTAAAACAGCCTCCAATCGCTCTGAAACGCTCATTTTTGACATAAGCCACTTTTCACCTTTAATGAATGAAATTCCAGGTAAAAACTCCTTTGCCATGAAGAAGATCCAAATTCATCCAGTTCAGGCTAGTAAACCTGGTTGAAAGACCTTTTTTCAGTGAAATGCAGCTTAGTGCAAAAACAGCCTCCTCTCGCTCTGAAACGCTCATTTTTCACATAAGCCACTTTTCAGCGCTAAAACAGCCTCCAATCGCTCTGAAACGCTCATTTTTGACATAAGCCACTTTTCACCTTTAATGAATGAAATTCCAGGTAAAAACTCCTTTGCCATGAAGAAGATCCAAATTCATCCAGTTCAGGCTAGTAAACCTGGTTGAAAGACCTTTTTTCAGTGAAATGCAGCTTAGTGCAAAAACAGCCTCCTCTCGCTCTGAAACGCTCATTTTTCACATAAGCCACTTTTCAGCCTTAGGCGACTGTACAGTGCTAAAACAGCCTCCAATCGCTCTGAAACGCTCATTTTTGACATAAGCCACTTTTCACCTTTAATGAATGAAATTCCAGGTAAAAACTCCTTTGCCATGAAGAAGATCCAAATTCAACCAGTTCAGGCTAGTAAACCTGTTTGAAAGACCTTTTTTCAGTGAAATGCAGCTTAGTGCAAAAACAGGCTGCTCTCGCTCTGAAACGCTCATTTTTCACATAAGCCACTTTTCAGCCTTAGGCGACTGTACAGTGCTAAAACAGCCTCCAATCGCTCTGAAACGCTCATTTTTCACATAAGCCACTTTTCAGCGCTAAAACAGCCTCCAATCGCTCTGAAACGCTCATTTTTGACATAAGCCATTTTTCACCTTTAATGAATGAAATTCCAGGTAAAAACTCCTTTGCCATGAAGAAGATCCAAATTCAACCAGTTCAGGCTAGTAAACCTGTTTGAAAGACCTTTTTTCAGTGAAATGCAGCTTAGTGCAAAAACAGGCTGCTCTCGCTCTGAAACGCTCATTTTTCACATAAGCCACTTTTCAGCGCTAAAACAGCCTCCAATCGCTCTGAAACGCTCATTTTTGACATAAGCCACTTTTCACCTTTAATGAATGAAATTCCAGGTAAAAACTCCTTTGCCATGAAGAAGATCCAAATTCAACCAGTTCAGGCTAGTAAACCTGTTTGAAAGACCTTTTTTCAGTGAAATGCAGCTTAGTGCAAAAACAGGCTGCTCTCGCTCTGAAACGCTCATTTTTCACATAAGCAGCCTTAGGCGACTGTACAGTGCTAAAACAGCCTCCAATCGCTCTGAAACGCTCATTTTTGACATAAGCCACTTTTCACCTTTAATGAATGAAATTCCAGGTAAAAACTCCTTTGCCATGAATAAGATCCAAATTCAACCAGTTCAGGCTAGTAAACCTGTTTGAAAGACCTTTTTTCAGTGAAATGCAGCTTAGTGCAAAAACAGGCTGCTCTCGCTCTGAAACGCTCATTTTTCACATAACCCACTTTTCACCCTTAATGAATTAAATTCCAGGTAAAAACTCCTTTGCCATGAAGAAGATCCAAATTCAACCAGTTGAGGCTAGTAAACCTGTTTGAAAGACCTTTTTTCAGTGATATGCAGCTTAGTGCAAAAACAGGCTGCTCTCGCTCTGAAACGCTCATTTTTCACATAAGCCACTTTTCAGCGCTAAAACAGCCTCCAATCGCTCTGAAACGCTCATTTTTGACATAAGCCACTTTTCACCTTTAATGAATGAAATTCCAGGTAAAAACTCCTTTGCCATGAAGAAGATCCAAATTCATCCAGTTCAGGCTAGTAAACCTGGTTTAAAGACCTTTTTTCAGTGAAATGCAGCTTAGTGCAAAAACAGCCTCCTCTCGCTCTGAAACGCTCATTTTTCACATAAGCCACTTTTCAGCCTTAGGCGACTGTACAGTGCTAAAACAGCCTCCTATCGCTCTGAAACGCTCATTTTTGACATAACCCAATTTTCAGCCTTAATGAATTAAATTCCAGGTAAAAACTCATTTGCCATGAAGAAGATCCAAATTCAACCAGTTCAGGCTAGTAAACCTGTTTGAAAGACCTTTTTTCAGTGAAATGCAGCTTAGTGCAAAAACAGGCTGCTCTCGCTCTGAAACGCTCATTTTTCACATAAGCCACTTTTCAGCCTTAGGCGACTGTACAGTGCTAAAACAGCCTCCAATCGCTCTGAAACGCTCATTTTTGACATAAGCCACTTTTCACCTTTAATGAATGAAATTCCAGGTAAAAACTCCTTTGCCATGAAGAAGATCCAAATTCAACCAGTTCAGGCTAGTAAACCTGTTTGAAAGACCTTTTTTCAGTGAAATGCAGCTTAGTGCAAAAACAGGCTGCTCTCGCTCTGAAACGCTCATTTTTCACATAAGCCACTTTTCAGCCTTAGGCGACTGTACAGTGCTAAAACAGCCTCCAATCGCTCTGAAACGCTCATCTTTGACATAAGCCACTTTTCACCTTTAATGAATGAAATTCCAGGTAAAAACTCCTTTGCCATGAAGAAGATCCAAATTCATCCAGTTCAGGCTAGTAAACCTGGTTGAAAGACCTTTTTTCAGTGAAATGCAGCTTAGTGCAAAAACAGGCTGCTCTCGCTCTGAAACGCTCATTTTTCACATAACCCACTTTTCAGCCTTAATGAATTAAATTCCAGGTAAAAACTCCTTTGCCATGAAGAAGATCCAAATTCAACCAGTTCAGGCTAGTAAACCTGTTTGAAAGACCTTTTTTCAGTGAAATGCAGCTTAGTGCAAAAACAGGCTGCTCTCGCTCTGAAACGCTCATTTTTCACATAAGCCACTTTTCAGCGCTAAAACAGCCTCCAATCGCTCTGAAACGCTCATTTTTGACATAAGCCACTTTTCACCTTTAATGAATGAAATTCCAGGTAAAAACTCCTTTGCCATGAAGAAGATCCAAATTCATCCAGTTCAGGCTAGTAAACCTGGTTGAAAGACCTTTTTTCAGTGAAATGCAGCTTAGTGCAAAAACAGCCTCCTCTCGCTCTGAAACGCTCATTTTTCACATAAGCCACTTTTCAGCGCTAAAACAGCCTCCAATCGCTCTGAAACGCTCATTTTTGACATAAGCCACTTTTCACCTTTAATGAATGAAATTCCAGGTAAAAACTCCTTTGCCATGAAGAAGATCCAAATTCATCCAGTTCAGGCTAGTAAACCTGGTTGAAAGACCTTTTTTCAGTGAAATGCAGCTTAGTGCAAAAACAGCCTCCTCTCGCTCTGAAACGCTCATTTTTCACATAAGCCACTTTTCAGCCTTAGGCGACTGTACAGTGCTAAAACAGCCTCCAATCGCTCTGAAACGCTCATTTTTGACATAAGCCACTTTTCACCTTTAATGAATGAAATTCCAGGTAAAAACTCCTTTGCCATGAAGAAGATCCAAATTCAACCAGTTCAGGCTAGTAAACCTGTTTGAAAGACCTTTTTTCAGTGAAATGCAGCTTAGTGCAAAAACAGGCTGCTCTCGCTCTGAAACGCTCATTTTTCACATAAGCCACTTTTCAGCCTTAGGCGACTGTACAGTGCTAAAACAGCCTCCAATCGCTCTGAAACGCTCATTTTTCACATAAGCCACTTTTCAGCGCTAAAACAGCCTCCAATCGCTCTGAAACGCTCATTTTTGACATAAGCCATTTTTCACCTTTAATGAATGAAATTCCAGGTAAAAACTCCTTTGCCATGAAGAAGATCCAAATTCAACCAGTTCAGGCTAGTAAACCTGTTTGAAAGACCTTTTTTCAGTGAAATGCAGCTTAGTGCAAAAACAGGCTGCTCTCGCTCTGAAACGCTCATTTTTCACATAAGCCACTTTTCAGCGCTAAAACAGCCTCCAATCGCTCTGAAACGCTCATTTTTGACATAAGCCACTTTTCACCTTTAATGAATGAAATTCCAGGTAAAAACTCCTTTGCCATGAAGAAGATCCAAATTCAACCAGTTCAGGCTAGTAAACCTGTTTGAAAGACCTTTTTTCAGTGAAATGCAGCTTAGTGCAAAAACAGGCTGCTCTCGCTCTGAAACGCTCATTTTTCACATAAGCCACTTTTCAGCCTTAGGCGACTGTACAGTGCTAAAACAGCCTCCAATCGCTCTGAAACGCTCATTTTTGACATAAGCCACTTTTCACCTTTAATGAATGAAATTCCAGGTAAAAACTCCTTTGCCATGAAGAAGATCCAAATTCAACCAGTTCAGGCTAGTAAACCTGTTTGAAAGACCTTTTTTCAGTGAAATGCAGCTTAGTGCAAAAACAGGCTGCTCTCGCTCTGAAACGCTCATTTTTCACATAAGCCACTTTTCAGCCTTAGGCGACTGTACAGTGCTAAAACAGCCTCCAATCGCTCTGAAACGCTCATTTTTCACATAAGCCACTTTTCAGCCTTAGGAGACTGTACAGTGCTAAAACAGCCTCCTATCGCTCTGAAACGCTCATTTTTGACATAACCCACTTTTCACCTTTAATGAATGAAATTCCAGGTAAAAACTCCTTTGCCATGAATAAGATCCAAATTCATCCAGTTCAGGCTAGTAAACCTGGTTGAAAGACCTTTTTTCAGTGAAATGCAGCTTAGTGCAAAAACAGGCTGCTCTCGCTCTGAAACGCTCATTTTTCACATAAGCCACTTTTCAGCCTTAGGCGACTGTACAGTGCTAAAACAGCCTCCTATCGCTCTGAAACGCTCATTTTTGACATAACCCCCTTTTCAGCCTAATGAATTAAATTCCAGGTAAAAACTCATTTGCCATGAAGAAGATCCAAATTCAACCAGTTCAGGCTAGTAAACCTGTTTGAAAGACCTTTTTTCAGTGAAATGCAGCTTAGTGCAAAAACAGGCTGCTCTCGCTCTGAAACGCTCATTTTTCACATAAGCCACTTTTCAGCGCTAAAACAGCCTCCAATCGCTCTGAAACGCTCATTTTTGACATAAGCCACTTTTCACCTTTAATGAATGAAATTCCAGGTAAAAACTCCTTTGCCATGAAGAAGATCCAAATTCAACCAGTTCAGGCTAGTAAACCTGTTTGAAAGACCTTTTTTCAGTGAAATGCAGCTTAGTGCAAAAACAGGCTGCTCTCGCTCTGAAACGCTCATTTTTCACATAAGCCACTTTTCAGCCTTAGGCGACTGTACAGTGCTAAAACAGCCTCCAATCGCTCTGAAACGCTCATTTTTGACATAAGCCACTTTTCACCTTTAATGAATGAAATTCCAGGTAAAAACTCCTTTGCCATGAAGAAGATCCAAATTCAACCAGTTCAGGGTAGTAAACCTGGTTGAAAGACCTTTTTTCAGTGAAATGCAGCTTAGTGCAAAAACAGGCTGCTCTCGCTCTGAAACGCTCATTTTTCACATAAGCCACTTTTCAGCCTTAGGCGACTGTACAGTGCAAAAACAGCCTCCAATCGCTCTGAAACGCTCATTTTTGACATAAGCCACTTTTCACCTTTAATGAATGAAATTCCAGGCAAAAACTCCTTTGCCATGAAGAAGATCCAAATTCAACCAGTTCAGGCTAGTAAACCTGTTTGAAAGACCTTTTTTCAGTGAAATGCAGCTTAGTGCAAAAACAGGCTGCTCTCGCTCTGAAACGCTCATTTTTCACATAAGCAGCCTTAGGCGACTGTACAGTGCTAAAACAGCCTCCAATCGCTCTGAAACGCTCATTTTTGACATAAGCCACTTTTCACCTTTAATGAATGAAATTCCAGGTAAAAACTCCTTTGCCATGAATAAGATCCAAATTCAACCAGTTCAGGCTAGTAAACCTGTTTGAAAGACCTTTTTTCAGTGAAATGCAGCTTAGTGCAAAAACAGGCTGCTCTCGCTCTGAAACGCTCATTTTTCACATAACCCACTTTTCACCCTTAATGAATTAAATTCCAGGTAAAAACTCCTTTGCCATGAAGAAGATCCAAATTCAACCAGTTGAGGCTAGTAAACCTGTTTGAAAGACCTTTTTTCAGTGATATGCAGCTTAGTGCAAAAACAGGCTGCTCTCGCTCTGAAACGCTCATTTTTCACATAAGCCACTTTTCAGCGCTAAAACAGCCTCCAATCGCTCTGAAACGCTCATTTTTCACATAAGCCACTTTTCAGCCTTAGGCGACTGTACAGTGCTAAAACAGCCTCCTATCGCTCTGAAACGCTCATTTTTGACATAACCCACTTTTCAGCCTTAATGAATTAAATTCCAGGTAAAAACTCATTTGCCATGAAGAAGATCCAAATTCAACCAGTTCAGGCTAGTAAACCTGTTTGAAAGACCTTTTTTCAGTGAAATGCAGCTTAGTGCAAAAACAGGCTGCTCTCGCTCTGAAACGCTCATTTTTCACATAAGCCACTTTTCAGCCTTAGGCGACTGTACAGTGCTAAAACAGCCTCCAATCGCTCTGAAACGCTCATTTTTGACATAAGCCACTTTTCACCTTTAATGAATGAAATTCCAGGTAAAAACTCCTTTGCCATGAAGAAGATCCAAATTCAACCAGTTCAGGCTAGTAAACCTGTTTGAAAGACCTTTTTTCAGTGAAATGCAGCTTAGTGCAAAAACAGGCTGCTCTCGCTCTGAAACGCTCATTTTTCACATAAGCCACTTTTCAGCGCTAAAACAGCCTCCAATCGCTCTGAAACGCTCATTTTTGACATAAGCCACTTTTCACCTTTAATTAATGAAATTCCAGGTAAAAACTCCTTTGCCATGAAGAAGATCCAAATTCAACCAGTTCAGGCTAGTAAACCTGTTTGAAAGACCTTTTTTCAGTGAAATGCAGCTTAGTGCAAAAACAGGCTGCTCTCGCTCTGAAACGCTCATTTTTCACATAAGCCACTTTTCAGCGCTAAAACAGCCTCCAATCGCTCTGAAACGCTCATTTTTGACATAAGCCACTTTTCACCTTTAATGAATGAAATTCCAGGTAAAAACTCCTTTGCCATGAAGAAGATCCAAATTCAACCAGTTCAGGCTAGTAAACCTGTTTGAAAGACCTTTTTTCAGTGAAATGCAGCTTAGTGCAAAAACAGGCTGCTCTCGCTCTGAAACGCTCATTTTTCACATAAGCCACTTTTCAGCGCTAAAACAGCCTCCAATCGCTCTGAAACGCTCATTTTTGACATAAGCCACTTTTCACCTTTAATGAATGAAATTCCAGGTAAAAACTCCTTTGCCATGAAGAAGATCCAAATTCAACCAGTTCAGGCTAGTAAACCTGTTTGAAAGACCTTTTTTCAGTGAAATGCAGCTTAGTGCCAAAACAGGCTGCTCTCGCTCTGAAACGCTCATTTTTCACATAAGCCACTTTTCAGCCTTAGGAGACTGTACAGTGCTAAAACAGCCTCCTATCGCTCTGAAACGCTCATTTTTGACATAACCCACTTTTCAGCCTTAATGAATTAAATTCCAGGTGAAAACTCCTTTGCCATGAAGAAGATCCAAATTCAACAAGTTCAGGCTAGTAAACCTGTTTGAAAGACCTTTTTTCAGTGAAATGCAGCTTAGTGCAAAAACAGGCTGCTCTCGCTCTGAAACGCTCATTTTTCACATAAGCCACTTTTCAGCCTTAGGCGACTGTACAGTGCTAAAACAGCCTCCAATCGCTCTGAAACGCTCATTTTTCACATAAGCCACTTTTCAGCCTTAGGAGACTGTACAGTGCTAAAACAGCCTCCTATCGCTCTGAAACGCTCATTTTTGACATAACCCACTTTTCACCTTTAATGAATGAAATTCCAGGTAAAAACTCCTTTGCCATGAATAAGATCCAAATTCATCCAGTTCAGGCTAGTAAACCTGGTTGAAAGACCTTTTTTCAGTGAAATGCAGCTTAGTGCAAAAACAGGCTGCTCTCGCTCTGAAACGCTCATTTTTCACATAAGCCACTTTTCAGCGCTAAAACAGCCTCCAATCGCTCTGAAACGCTCATTTTTGACATAAGCCACTTTTCACCTTTAATGAATGAAATTCCAGGTAAAAACTCCTTTGCCATGAAGAAGATCCAAATTCATCCAGTTCAGGCTAGTAAACCTGGTTGAAAGACCTTTTTTCAGTGAAATGCAGCTTAGTGCAAAAACAGCCTCCTCTCGCTCTGAAACGCTCATTTTTCACATAAGCCACTTTTCAGCGCTAAAACAGCCTCCAATCGCTCTGAAACGCTCATTTTTGACATAAGCCACTTTTCACCTTTAATGAATGAAATTCCAGGTAAAAACTCCTTTGCCATGAAGAAGATCCAAATTCATCCAGTTCAGGCTAGTAAACCTGGTTGAAAGACCTTTTTTCAGTGAAATGCAGCTTAGTGCAAAAACAGCCTCCTCTCGCTCTGAAACGCTCATTTTTCACATAAGCCACTTTTCAGCCTTAGGCGACTGTACAGTGCTAAAACAGCCTCCAATCGCTCTGAAACGCTCATTTTTGACATAAGCCACTTTTCACCTTTAATGAATGAAATTCCAGGTAAAAACTCCTTTGCCATGAAGAAGATCCAAATTCAACCAGTTCAGGCTAGTAAACCTGTTTGAAAGACCTTTTTTCAGTGAAATGCAGCTTAGTGCAAAAACAGGCTGCTCTCGCTCTGAAACGCTCATTTTTCACATAAGCCACTTTTCAGCCTTAGGCGACTGTACAGTGCTAAAACAGCCTCCAATCGCTCTGAAACGCTCATTTTTCACATAAGCCACTTTTCAGCCTTAGGAGACTGTACAGTGCTAAAACAGCCTCCTATCGCTCTGAAACGCTCATTTTTGACATAACCCACTTTTCACCTTTAATGAATGAAATTCCAGGTAAAAACTCCTTTGCCATGAATAAGATCCAAATTCATCCAGTTCAGGCTAGTAAACCTGGTTGAAAGACCTTTTTTCAGTGAAATGCAGCTTAGTGCAAAAACAGGCTGCTCTCGCTCTGAAACGCTCATTTTTCACATAAGCCACTTTTCAGCGCTAAAACAGCCTCCAATCGCTCTGAAACGCTCATTTTTGACATAACCCACTTTTCACCTTTAATGAATGAAATTCCAGGTAAAAACTCCTTTGCCATGAATAAGATCCAAATTCATCCAGTTCAGGCTAGTAAACCTGGTTGAAAGACCTTTTTTCAGTGAAATGCAGCTTAGTGCAAAAACAGGCTGCTCTCGCTCTGAAACGCTCATTTTTCACATAACCCACTTTTCAGCCTTAATGAATTAAATTCCAGGTAAAAACTCCTTTGCCATGAAGAAGATCCAAATTCAACCAGTTGAGGCTAGTAAACCTGTTTGAAAGACCTTTTTTCAGTGAAATGCAGCTTAGTGCAAAAACAGGCTGCTCTCGCTCTGAAACGCTCATTTTTCACATAAGCCACTTTTCAGCGCTAAAACAGCCTCCAATCGCTCTGAAACGCTCATTTTTGACATAAGCCACTTTTCACCTTTAATGAATGAAATTCCAGGTAAAAACTCCTTTGCCATGAAGAAGATCCAAATTCATCCAGTTCAGGCTAGTAAACCTGGTTGAAAGACCTTTTTTCAGTGAAATGCAGCTTAGTGCAAAAACAGCCTCCTCTCGCTCTGAAACGCTCATTTTTCACATAAGCCACTTTTCAGCGCTAAAACAGCCTCCAATCGCTCTGAAACGCTCATTTTTGACATAAGCCACTTTTCACCTTTAATGAATGAAATTCCAGGTAAAAACTCCTTTGCCATGAAGAAGATCCAAATTCATCCAGTTCAGGCTAGTAAACCTGGTTGAAAGACCTTTTTTCAGTGAAATGCAGCTTAGTGCAAAAACAGCCTCCTCTCGCTCTGAAACGCTCATTTTTCACATAAGCCACTTTTCAGCCTTAGGCGACTGTACAGTGCTAAAACAGCCTCCAATCGCTCTGAAACGCTCATTTTTGACATAAGCCACTTTTCACCTTTAATGAATGAAATTCCAGGTAAAAACTCCTTTGCCATGAAGAAGATCCAAATTCAACCAGTTCAGGCTAGTAAACCTGTTTGAAAGACCTTTTTTCAGTGAAATGCAGCTTAGTGCAAAAACAGGCTGCTCTCGCTCTGAAACGCTCATTTTTCACATAAGCCACTTTTCAGCCTTAGGCGACTGTACAGTGCTAAAACAGCCTCCAATCGCTCTGAAACGCTCATTTTTCACATAAGCCACTTTTCAGCGCTAAAACAGCCTCCAATCGCTCTGAAACGCTCATTTTTGACATAAGCCATTTTTCACCTTTAATGAATGAAATTCCAGGTAAAAACTCCTTTGCCATGAAGAAGATCCAAATTCAACCAGTTCAGGCTAGTAAACCTGTTTGAAAGACCTTTTTTCAGTGAAATGCAGCTTAGTGCAAAAACAGGCTGCTCTCGCTCTGAAACGCTCATTTTTCACATAAGCCACTTTTCAGCGCTAAAACAGCCTCCAATCGCTCTGAAACGCTCATTTTTGACATAAGCCACTTTTCACCTTTAATGAATGAAATTCCAGGTAAAAACTCCTTTGCCATGAAGAAGATCCAAATTCAACCAGTTCAGGCTAGTAAACCTGTTTGAAAGACCTTTTTTCAGTGAAATGCAGCTTAGTGCAAAAACAGGCTGCTCTCGCTCTGAAACGCTCATTTTTCACATAAGCAGCCTTAGGCGACTGTACAGTGCTAAAACAGCCTCCAATCGCTCTGAAACGCTCATTTTTGACATAAGCCACTTTTCACCTTTAATGAATGAAATTCCAGGTAAAAACTCCTTTGCCATGAATAAGATCCAAATTCAACCAGTTCAGGCTAGTAAACCTGTTTGAAAGACCTTTTTTCAGTGAAATGCAGCTTAGTGCAAAAACAGGCTGCTCTCGCTCTGAAACGCTCATTTTTCACATAACCCACTTTTCACCCTTAATGAATTAAATTCCAGGTAAAAACTCCTTTGCCATGAAGAAGATCCAAATTCAACCAGTTGAGGCTAGTAAACCTGTTTGAAAGACCTTTTTTCAGTGATATGCAGCTTAGTGCAAAAACAGGCTGCTCTCGCTCTGAAACGCTCATTTTTCACATAAGCCACTTTTCAGCGCTAAAACAGCCTCCAATCGCTCTGAAACGCTCATTTTTGACATAAGCCACTTTTCACCTTTAATGAATGAAATTCCAGGTAAAAACTCCTTTGCCATGAAGAAGATCCAAATTCATCCAGTTCAGGCTAGTAAACCTGGTTTAAAGACCTTTTTTCAGTGAAATGCAGCTTAGTGCAAAAACAGCCTCCTCTCGCTCTGAAACGCTCATTTTTCACATAAGCCACTTTTCAGCCTTAGGCGACTGTACAGTGCTAAAACAGCCTCCTATCGCTCTGAAACGCTCATTTTTGACATAACCCACTTTTCAGCCTTAATGAATTAAATTCCAGGTAAAAACTCATTTGCCATGAAGAAGATCCAAATTCAACCAGTTCAGGCTAGTAAACCTGTTTGAAAGACCTTTTTTCAGTGAAATGCAGCTTAGTGCAAAAACAGGCTGCTCTCGCTCTGAAACGCTCATTTTTCACATAAGCCACTTTTCAGCCTTAGGCGACTGTACAGTGCTAAAACAGCCTCCAATCGCTCTGAAACGCTCATTTTTGACATAAGCCACTTTTCACCTTTAATGAATGAAATTCCAGGTAAAAACTCCTTTGCCATGAAGAAGATCCAAATTCAACCAGTTCAGGCTAGTAAACCTGTTTGAAAGACCTTTTTTCAGTGAAATGCAGCTTAGTGCAAAAACAGGCTGCTCTCGCTCTGAAACGCTCATTTTTCACATAAGCCACTTTTCAGCGCTAAAACAGCCTCCAATCGCTCTGAAACGCTCATTTTTGACATAAGCCACTTTTCACCTTTAATGAATGAAATTCCAGGTAAAAACTCCTTTGCCATGAAGAAGATCCAAATTCAACCAGTTCAGGCTAGTAAACCTGTTTGAAAGACCTTTTTTCAGTGAAATGCAGCTTAGTGCAAAAACAGGCTGCTCTCGCTCTGAAACGCTCATTTTTCACATAAGCCACTTTTCAGCCTTAGGCGACTGTACAGTGCTAAAACAGCCTCCAATCGCTCTGAAACGCTCATCTTTGACATAAGCCACTTTTCACCTTTAATGAATGAAATTCCAGGTAAAAACTCCTTTGCCATGAAGAAGATCCAAATTCATCCAGTTCAGGCTAGTAAACCTGGTTGAAAGACCTTTTTTCAGTGAAATGCAGCTTAGTGCAAAAACAGGCTGCTCTCGCTCTGAAACGCTCATTTTTCACATAACCCACTTTTCAGCCTTAATGAATTAAATTCCAGGTAAAAACTCCTTTGCCATGAAGAAGATCCAAATTCAACCAGTTCAGGCTAGTAAACCTGTTTGAAAGACCTTTTTTCAGTGAAATGCAGCTTAGTGCAAAAACAGGCTGCTCTCGCTCTGAAACGCTCATTTTTCACATAAGCCACTTTTCAGCGCTAAAACAGCCTCCAATCGCTCTGAAACGCTCATTTTTGACATAAGCCACTTTTCACCTTTAATGAATGAAATTCCAGGTAAAAACTCCTTTGCCATGAAGAAGATCCAAATTCATCCAGTTCAGGCTAGTAAACCTGGTTGAAAGACCTTTTTTCAGTGAAATGCAGCTTAGTGCAAAAACAGCCTCCTCTCGCTCTGAAACGCTCATTTTTCACATAAGCCACTTTTCAGCGCTAAAACAGCCTCCAATCGCTCTGAAACGCTCATTTTTGACATAAGCCACTTTTCACCTTTAATGAATGAAATTCCAGGTAAAAACTCCTTTGCCATGAAGAAGATCCAAATTCATCCAGTTCAGGCTAGTAAACCTGGTTGAAAGACCTTTTTTCAGTGAAATGCAGCTTAGTGCAAAAACAGCCTCCTCTCGCTCTGAAACGCTCATTTTTCACATAAGCCACTTTTCAGCCTTAGGCGACTGTACAGTGCTAAAACAGCCTCCAATCGCTCTGAAACGCTCATTTTTGACATAAGCCACTTTTCACCTTTAATGAATGAAATTCCAGGTAAAAACTCCTTTGCCATGAAGAAGATCCAAATTCAACCAGTTCAGGCTAGTAAACCTGTTTGAAAGACCTTTTTTCAGTGAAATGCAGCTTAGTGCAAAAACAGGCTGCTCTCGCTCTGAAACGCTCATTTTTCACATAAGCCACTTTTCAGCCTTAGGCGACTGTACAGTGCTAAAACAGCCTCCAATCGCTCTGAAACGCTCATTTTTCACATAAGCCACTTTTCAGCGCTAAAACAGCCTCCAATCGCTCTGAAACGCTCATTTTTGACATAAGCCATTTTTCACCTTTAATGAATGAAATTCCAGGTAAAAACTCCTTTGCCATGAAGAAGATCCAAATTCAACCAGTTCAGGCTAGTAAACCTGTTTGAAAGACCTTTTTTCAGTGAAATGCAGCTTAGTGCAAAAACAGGCTGCTCTCGCTCTGAAACGCTCATTTTTCACATAAGCCACTTTTCAGCGCTAAAACAGCCTCCAATCGCTCTGAAACGCTCATTTTTGACATAAGCCACTTTTCACCTTTAATGAATGAAATTCCAGGTAAAAACTCCTTTGCCATGAAGAAGATCCAAATTCAACCAGTTCAGGCTAGTAAACCTGTTTGAAAGACCTTTTTTCAGTGAAATGCAGCTTAGTGCAAAAACAGGCTGCTCTCGCTCTGAAACGCTCATTTTTCACATAAGCCACTTTTCAGCCTTAGGCGACTGTACAGTGCTAAAACAGCCTCCAATCGCTCTGAAACGCTCATCTTTGACATAAGCCACTTTTCACCTTTAATGAATGAAATTCCAGGTAAAAACTCCTTTGCCATGAAGAAGATCCAAATTCATCCAGTTCAGGCTAGTAAACCTGGTTGAAAGACCTTTTTTCAGTGAAATGCAGCTTAGTGCAAAAACAGGCTGCTCTCGCTCTGAAACGCTCATTTTTCACATAACCCACTTTTCAGCCTTAATGAATT
This sequence comes from Pagrus pagrus, assembly GCF_965226575.1. Lineage (NCBI taxonomy): Eukaryota > Metazoa > Chordata > Actinopteri > Spariformes > Sparidae > Pagrus > Pagrus pagrus. Next base: position 598 of record NW_028175160.1, on the reverse strand, counting down.
AAATTCCAGGTAAAAACTCCTTTGCCATGAAGAAGATCCAAATTCAACCAGTTGAGGCTAGTAAACCTGTTTGAAAGACCTTTTTTCAGTGAAATGCAGCTTAGTGCAAAAACAGGCTGCTCTCGCTCTGAAACGCTCATTTTTCACATAAGCCACTTTTCAGCCTTAGGCGACTGTACAGTGCAAAAACAGCCTCCAATCGCTCTGAAACGCTCATTTTTGACATAAGCCACTTTTCACCTTTAATGAATGAAATTCCAGGCAAAAACTCCTTTGCCATGAAGAAGATCCAAATTCAACCAGTTCAGGCTAGTAAACCTGTTTGAAAGACCTTTTTTCAGTGAAATGCAGCTTAGTGCAAAAACAGGCTGCTCTCGCTCTGAAACGCTCATTTTTCACATAAGCAGCCTTAGGCGACTGTACAGTGCTAAAACAGCCTCCAATCGCTCTGAAACGCTCATTTTTGACATAAGCCACTTTTCACCTTTAATGAATGAAATTCCAGGTAAAAACTCCTTTGCCATGAATAAGATCCAAATTCAACCAGTTCAGGCTAGTAAACCTGTTTGAAAGACCTTTTTTCAGTGAAATGCAGCTT
>NW_028175161.1:0-71000 GCF_965226575.1 Pagrus pagrus | reverse complement strand
GAGGCTCGCCGGTTTTGGTTGGATTCCGGTGGAATCGGTATTTTTGGTGAATATTTTAAAGAAAAAAATGGCCTTTTTCATGAAAACGTTGGCCGATTTTTTCAATGGCTTCCAGGTCTTTGGACCGATTGACTCGAAATTTCTCCCAGACGTGGTCCTATACTGGCTGAACGAGACACAGCAGTCCCCATTGGATTCGGGTGAAATTTGTATTTTTGGCGAATATTTTAGTGAGAGGGACAATGTTTCATGAGGCTGGCTTAAGGCTGAGGCTAGGGTTAGGGTTAGGGTTAGGGTTATGAGGTTAGGGTTAGGGTTACGGTCGTCTTTTGACCGATTGACTCGAAATTGCACACGCATGTCCTCCTCACTGGTGGAATGAGGCTCGCCGGTTTTGGTTGGATTCCGGTGGAATTTGTATTTTTGGTGAATATTTTAAAGAAAAAAATGGCCTTTTTCATGAAAACGTTGGCCGATTTTTTCAATAGCTTCCAGGTCTTTGGACCGATTGACTCGAAATTTCTCCCAGACGTGGTCCTATACTGGCTGAACGAGACACAGCAGTCCCCATTGGATTCGGGTGAAATTTGTATTTTTGGCGAATATTTTAGTGAGAGGGACAATGTTTCATGAGGCTGGCTTAAGGCTGAGGCTAGGGTTAGGGTTATGGGGCTAGGGTTAGGGTAATGGGGCTAGGGTTAGGGTTACGGTCGTCTTTTGACCGATTGACTCGAAATTGCACACGCATGTCCTCCTCACTGGTGGAATGAGGCTCGCCGGTTTTGGTTGGATTCCGGTGGAATTTGTATTTTTGGTGAATATTTTAAAGAAAAACGTCGGCCGATTTTTTCAATAGCTTCCAGGTCTTTGGACCGATTGACTCGAAATTTCTCCCAGACGTGGTCCTATACTGGCTGAACGAGACACAGCAGTCCCCATTGGATTCGGGTGAAATTTGTATTTTTGGCGAATATTTTAGTGAGAGGGACAATGTTTCATGAGGCTGGCTTAAGGCTGAGGCTAGGGTTAGGGTTAGGGTTAGGGTTATGAGGTTAGGGTTAGGGTTACGGTCGTCTTTTGACCGATTGACTCGAAATTGCACACGCATGTCCTCCTCACTGGTGGAATGAGGCTCGCCGGTTTTGGTTGGATTCCGGTGGAATTTGTATTTTTGGTGAATATTTTAAAGAAAAAAATGACCTTTTTCATGAAAACGTCGGCCGATTTTTTCAATAGCTTCCAGGTCTTTGGACCGATTGACTCGAAATTTCTCCCAGACGTGGTCCTATACTGGCTGAACGAGACACAGCAGTCCCCATTGGATTCGGGTGAAATTTGTATTTTTGGCGAATATTTTAAAGAAAAAATGGCCTTTTTCATGAAAATGTCGGCCGATTTTTTCAATAGCTTCCAGGTCTTTGGACCGATTGACTCGAAATTTCTCCCAGACGTGGTCCTATACTGGCTGAACGAGACACAGCAGTCCCCATTGGATTCGGGTGAAATTTGTATTTTTGGCGAATATTTTAAAGAAAAAATGGCCTTTTTCATGAAAACGTCGGCCGATTTTTTCAATAGCTTCCAGGTCTTTGGACCGATTGACTCGAAATTTCTCCCAGACGTGGTCCTATACTGGCTGAACGAGACACAGCAGTCCCCATTGGATTCGGGTGAAATTTGCATTTTTGGCGAATATTTTAGTGAGAGGGACAATGTTTCATGAGGCTGGCTCAAGGCTGAGGCTAGGGTTAGGGTTATGGGGCTAGGGTTAGGGTTATGGGGCTAGGGTTAGGGTTACGGTCGTCTTTTGACCGATTGACTCGAAATTGCACACGCATGTCCTCCTCACTGGTGGAATGAGGCTCGCCGGTTTTGGTTGGATTCCGGTGGAATTTGTATTTTTGGTGAATATTTTAAAGAAAAAAATGGCCTTTTTCATGAAAACGTCGGCCGATTTTTTCAATAGCTTCCAGGTCTTTGGACCGATTGACTCGAAATTTCTCCCAGACGTGGTCCTATACTGGCTGAACGAGACACAGCAGTCCCCATTGGATTCGGGTGAAATTTGTATTTTTGGCGAATATTTTAGTGAGAGGGACAATGTTTCATGAGGCTGGCTTAAGGCTGAGGCTAGGGTTAGGGTTAGGGTTAGGGTTATGAGGCTAGGGTTAGGGTTACGGTCGTCTTTTGACCGATTGACTCGAAATTGCACACGCATGTCCTCCTCACTGGTGGAATGAGGCTCGCCGGTTTTGGTTGGATTCCGGTGGAATTTGTATTTTTGGTGAATATTTTAAAGAAAAAAATGGCCTTTTTCATGAAAACGTCGGCCGATTTTTTCAATAGCTTCCAGGTCTTTGGACCGATTGACTCGAAATTTCTCCCAGACGTGGTCCTATACTGGCTGAACGAGACACAGCAGTCCCCATTGGATTCGGGTGAAATTTGTATTTTTGGCGAATATTTTAGTGAGAGGGACAATGTTTCATGAGGCTGGCTTAAGGCTGAGGCTAGGGTTAGGGTTAGGGTTAGGGTTATGGGGCTAGGGTTAGGGTTATGGGGCTAGGGTTAGGGTTACGGTCGTCTTTTGACCGATTGACTCGAAATTGCACACGCATGTCCTCCTCACTGGTGGAATGAGGCTCGCCGGTTTTGGTTGGATTCCGGTGGAATTTGTATTTTTGGTGAATATTTTAAAGAAAAAAATGACCTTTTTCATGAAAACGTCGGCCGATTTTTTCAATAGCTTCCAGGTCTTTGGACCGATTGACTCGAAATTTCTCCCAGACGTGGTCCTATACTGGCTGAACGAGACACAGCAGTCCCCATTGGATTCGGGTGAAATTTGTATTTTTGGCGAATATTTTAAAGAAAAAATGACCTTTTTCACGAAAACGTCGGCCGATTTTTTCAATAGCTTCCAGGTCTTTGGACCGATTGACTCGAAATTTCTCCCAGACGTGGTCCTATACTGGCTGAACGAGACACAGCAGTCCCCATTGGATTCGGGTGAAATTTGTATTTTTGGCGAATATTTTAGTGAGAGGGACAATGTTTCATGAGGCTGGCTTAAGGCTGAGGCTAGGGTTAGGGTTAGGGTTAGGGTTATGAGGCTAGGGTTAGGGTTACGGTCGTCTTTTGACCGATTGACTCGAAATTGCACACGCATGTCCTCCTCACTGGTGGAATGAGGCTCGCCGGTTTTGGTTGGATTCCGGTGGAATTTGTATTTTTGGTGAATATTTTAAAGAAAAAAATGGCCTTTTTCATGAAAACGTCGGCCGATTTTTTCAATAGCTTCCAGGTCTTTGGACCGATTGACTCGAAATTTCTCCCAGACGTGGTCCTATACTGGCTGAACGAGACACAGCAGTCCCCATTGGATTCGGGTGAAATTTGTATTTTTGGCGAATATTTTAGTGAGAGGGACAATGTTTCATGAGGCTGGCTTAAGGCTGAGGCTAGGGTTAGGGTTAGGGTTAGGGTTATGGGGCTAGGGTTAGGGTTATGGGGCTAGGGTTAGGGTTACGGTCGTCTTTTGACCGATTGACTCGAAATTGCACACGCATGTCCTCCTCACTGGTGGAATGAGGCTCGCCGGTTTTGGTTGGATTCCGGTGGAATTTGTATTTTTGGTGAATATTTTAAAGAAAAAAATGACCTTTTTCATGAAAACGTCGGCCGATTTTTTCAATAGCTTCCAGGTCTTTGGACCGATTGACTCGAAATTTCTCCCAGACGTGGTCCTATACTGGCTGAACGAGACACAGCAGTCCCCATTGGATTCGGGTGAAATTTGTATTTTTGGCGAATATTTTAAAGAAAAAATGACCTTTTTCACGAAAACGTCGGCCGATTTTTTCAATAGCTTCCAGGTCTTTGGACCGATTGACTCGAAATTTCTCCCAGACGTGGTCCTATACTGGCTGAACGAGACACAGCAGTCCCCATTGGATTCGGGTGAAATTTGTATTTTTGGCGAATATTTTAGTGAGAGGGACAATGTTTCATGAGGCTGGCTTAAGGCTGAGGCTAGGGTTAGGGTTAGGGTTAGGGTTATGGGGCTAGGGTTAGGGTTATGGGGCTAGGGTTAGGGTTACGGTCGTCTTTTGACCGATTGACTCGAAATTGCACACGCATGTCCTCCTCACTGGTGGAATGAGGCTCGCCGGTTTTGGTTGGATTCGGGTGAAATTTGTATTTTTGGCGAATATTTTAAAGAAAAAATGGCCTTTTTCATGAAAACGTCGGCCGATTTTTTCAATAGCTTCCAGGTCTTTGGACCGATTGACTCGAAATTTCTCCCAGACGTGGTCCTATACTGGCTGAACGAGACACAGCAGTCCCCATTGGATTCGGGTGAAATTTGTATTTTTGGCGAATATTTTAGTGAGAGGGACAATGTTTCATGAGGCTGGCTTAAGGCTGAGGCTAGGGTTAGGGCTAGGGTTAGGGTTATGGGGCTAGGGTTAGGGTTATGGGGCTAGGGTTAGGGTTACGGTCGTCTTTTGACCGATTGACTCGAAATTGCACACGCATGTCCTCCTCACTGGTGGAATGAGGCTCGCCAGTTTTGGTTGGATTCCGGTGGAATTTGTATTTTTGGTGAATATTTTAAAGAAAAAAATGGCCTTTTTCATGAAAACGTCGGCCGATTTTTTCAATAGCTTCCAGGTCTTTGGACCGATTGACTCGAAATTTCTCCCAGACGTGGTCCTATACTGGCTGAACGAGACACAGCAGTCCCCATTGGATTCGGGTGAAATTTGTATTTTTGGCGAATATTTTAGTGAGAGGGACAATGTTTCATGAGGCTGGCTTAAGGCTGAGGCTAGGGTTAGGGTTAGGGTTAGGGTTATGAGGCTAGGGTTAGGGTTACGGTCGTCTTTTGACCGATTGACTCGAAATTGCACACGCATGTCCTCCTCACTGGTGGAATGAGGCTCGCCGGTTTTGGTTGGATTCGGGTGAAATTTGTATTTTTGGCGAATATTTTAAAGAAAAAATGGCCTTTTTCATGAAAACGTCGGCCGATTTTTTCAATAGCTTCCAGGTCTTTGGACCGATTGACTCGAAATTTCTCCCAGACGTGGTCCTATACTGGCTGAACGAGACACAGCAGTCCCCATTGGATTCGGGTGAAATTTGTATTTTTGGCGAATATTTTAAAGAAAAAATGGCCTTTTTCATGAAAACGTCGGCCGATTTTTTCAATAGCTTCCAGGTCTTTGGACCGATTGACTCGAAATTTCTCCCAGACGTGGTCCTATACTGGCTGAACGAGACACAGCAGTCCCCATTGGATTCGGGTGAAATTTGTATTTTTGGCGAATATTTTAGTGAGAGGGACAATGTTTCATGAGGCTGGCTTAAGGCTGAGGCTAGGGTTAGGGTTAGGGTTAGGGTTATGAGGTTAGGGTTAGGGTTACGGTCGTCTTTTGACCGATTGACTCGAAATTGCACACGCATGTCCTCCTCACTGGTGGAATGAGGCTCGCCGGTTTTGGTTGGATTCCGGTGGAATTTGTATTTTTGGTGAATATTTTAAAGAAAAAAATGGCCTTTTTCATGAAAACGTTGGCCGATTTTTTCAATAGCTTCCAGGTCTTTGGACCGATTGACTCGAAATTTCTCCCAGACGTGGTCCTATACTGGCTGAACGAGACACAGCAGTCCCCATTGGATTCGGGTGAAATTTGTATTTTTGGCGAATATTTTAGTGAGAGGGACAATGTTTCATGAGGCTGGCTTAAGGCTGAGGCTAGGGTTAGGGTTATGGGGCTAGGGTTAGGGTAATGGGGCTAGGGTTAGGGTTACGGTCGTCTTTTGACCGATTGACTCGAAATTGCACACGCATGTCCTCCTCACTGGTGGAATGAGGCTCGCCGGTTTTGGTTGGATTCCGGTGGAATTTGTATTTTTGGTGAATATTTTAAAGAAAAACGTCGGCCGATTTTTTCAATAGCTTCCAGGTCTTTGGACCGATTGACTCGAAATTTCTCCCAGACGTGGTCCTATACTGGCTGAACGAGACACAGCAGTCCCCATTGGATTCGGGTGAAATTTGTATTTTTGGCGAATATTTTAGTGAGAGGGACAATGTTTCATGAGGCTGGCTTAAGGCTGAGGCTAGGGTTAGGGTTAGGGTTAGGGTTATGAGGTTAGGGTTAGGGTTACGGTCGTCTTTTGACCGATTGACTCGAAATTGCACACGCATGTCCTCCTCACTGGTGGAATGAGGCTCGCCGGTTTTGGTTGGATTCCGGTGGAATTTGTATTTTTGGTGAATATTTTAAAGAAAAAAATGACCTTTTTCATGAAAACGTCGGCCGATTTTTTCAATAGCTTCCAGGTCTTTGGACCGATTGACTCGAAATTTCTCCCAGACGTGGTCCTATACTGGCTGAACGAGACACAGCAGTCCCCATTGGATTCGGGTGAAATTTGTATTTTTGGCGAATATTTTAAAGAAAAAATGGCCTTTTTCATGAAAATGTCGGCCGATTTTTTCAATAGCTTCCAGGTCTTTGGACCGATTGACTCGAAATTTCTCCCAGACGTGGTCCTATACTGGCTGAACGAGACACAGCAGTCCCCATTGGATTCGGGTGAAATTTGTATTTTTGGCGAATATTTTAAAGAAAAAATGGCCTTTTTCATGAAAACGTCGGCCGATTTTTTCAATAGCTTCCAGGTCTTTGGACCGATTGACTCGAAATTTCTCCCAGACGTGGTCCTATACTGGCTGAACGAGACACAGCAGTCCCCATTGGATTCGGGTGAAATTTGTATTTTTGGCGAATATTTTAGTGAGAGGGACAATGTTTCATGAGGCTGGCTTAAGGCTGAGGCTAGGGTTAGGGTTAGGGTTAGGGTTATGAGGTTAGGGTTAGGGTTACGGTCGTCTTTTGACCGATTGACTCGAAATTGCACACGCATGTCCTCCTCACTGGTGGAATGAGGCTCGCCGGTTTTGGTTGGATTCCGGTGGAATTTGTATTTTTGGTGAATATTTTAAAGAAAAAAATGGCCTTTTTCATGAAAACGTTGGCCGATTTTTTCAATAGCTTCCAGGTCTTTGGACCGATTGACTCGAAATTTCTCCCAGACGTGGTCCTATACTGGCTGAACGAGACACAGCAGTCCCCATTGGATTCGGGTGAAATTTGTATTTTTGGCGAATATTTTAGTGAGAGGGACAATGTTTCATGAGGCTGGCTTAAGGCTGAGGCTAGGGTTAGGGTTATGGGGCTAGGGTTAGGGTAATGGGGCTAGGGTTAGGGTTACGGTCGTCTTTTGACCGATTGACTCGAAATTGCACACGCATGTCCTCCTCACTGGTGGAATGAGGCTCGCCGGTTTTGGTTGGATTCCGGTGGAATTTGTATTTTTGGTGAATATTTTAAAGAAAAACGTCGGCCGATTTTTTCAATAGCTTCCAGGTCTTTGGACCGATTGACTCGAAATTTCTCCCAGACGTGGTCCTATACTGGCTGAACGAGACACAGCAGTCCCCATTGGATTCGGGTGAAATTTGTATTTTTGGCGAATATTTTAGTGAGAGGGACAATGTTTCATGAGGCTGGCTTAAGGCTGAGGCTAGGGTTAGGGTTAGGGTTAGGGTTATGAGGTTAGGGTTAGGGTTACGGTCGTCTTTTGACCGATTGACTCGAAATTGCACACGCATGTCCTCCTCACTGGTGGAATGAGGCTCGCCGGTTTTGGTTGGATTCCGGTGGAATTTGTATTTTTGGTGAATATTTTAAAGAAAAAAATGACCTTTTTCATGAAAACGTCGGCCGATTTTTTCAATAGCTTCCAGGTCTTTGGACCGATTGACTCGAAATTTCTCCCAGACGTGGTCCTATACTGGCTGAACGAGACACAGCAGTCCCCATTGGATTCGGGTGAAATTTGTATTTTTGGCGAATATTTTAAAGAAAAAATGGCCTTTTTCATGAAAATGTCGGCCGATTTTTTCAATAGCTTCCAGGTCTTTGGACCGATTGACTCGAAATTTCTCCCAGACGTGGTCCTATACTGGCTGAACGAGACACAGCAGTCCCCATTGGATTCGGGTGAAATTTGTATTTTTGGCGAATATTTTAAAGAAAAAATGGCCTTTTTCATGAAAACGTCGGCCGATTTTTTCAATAGCTTCCAGGTCTTTGGACCGATTGACTCGAAATTTCTCCCAGACGTGGTCCTATACTGGCTGAACGAGACACAGCAGTCCCCATTGGATTCGGGTGAAATTTGCATTTTTGGCGAATATTTTAGTGAGAGGGACAATGTTTCATGAGGCTGGCTCAAGGCTGAGGCTAGGGTTAGGGTTATGGGGCTAGGGTTAGGGTTATGGGGCTAGGGTTAGGGTTACGGTCGTCTTTTGACCGATTGACTCGAAATTGCACACGCATGTCCTCCTCACTGGTGGAATGAGGCTCGCCGGTTTTGGTTGGATTCCGGTGGAATTTGTATTTTTGGTGAATATTTTAAAGAAAAAAATGGCCTTTTTCATGAAAACGTCGGCCGATTTTTTCAATAGCTTCCAGGTCTTTGGACCGATTGACTCGAAATTTCTCCCAGACGTGGTCCTATACTGGCTGAACGAGACACAGCAGTCCCCATTGGATTCGGGTGAAATTTGTATTTTTGGCGAATATTTTAGTGAGAGGGACAATGTTTCATGAGGCTGGCTTAAGGCTGAGGCTAGGGTTAGGGTTAGGGTTAGGGTTATGAGGCTAGGGTTAGGGTTACGGTCGTCTTTTGACCGATTGACTCGAAATTGCACACGCATGTCCTCCTCACTGGTGGAATGAGGCTCGCCGGTTTTGGTTGGATTCCGGTGGAATTTGTATTTTTGGTGAATATTTTAAAGAAAAAAATGGCCTTTTTCATGAAAACGTCGGCCGATTTTTTCAATAGCTTCCAGGTCTTTGGACCGATTGACTCGAAATTTCTCCCAGACGTGGTCCTATACTGGCTGAACGAGACACAGCAGTCCCCATTGGATTCGGGTGAAATTTGTATTTTTGGCGAATATTTTAGTGAGAGGGACAATGTTTCATGAGGCTGGCTTAAGGCTGAGGCTAGGGTTAGGGTTAGGGTTAGGGTTATGGGGCTAGGGTTAGGGTTATGGGGCTAGGGTTAGGGTTACGGTCGTCTTTTGACCGATTGACTCGAAATTGCACACGCATGTCCTCCTCACTGGTGGAATGAGGCTCGCCGGTTTTGGTTGGATTCCGGTGGAATTTGTATTTTTGGTGAATATTTTAAAGAAAAAAATGACCTTTTTCATGAAAACGTCGGCCGATTTTTTCAATAGCTTCCAGGTCTTTGGACCGATTGACTCGAAATTTCTCCCAGACGTGGTCCTATACTGGCTGAACGAGACACAGCAGTCCCCATTGGATTCGGGTGAAATTTGTATTTTTGGCGAATATTTTAAAGAAAAAATGACCTTTTTCACGAAAACGTCGGCCGATTTTTTCAATAGCTTCCAGGTCTTTGGACCGATTGACTCGAAATTTCTCCCAGACGTGGTCCTATACTGGCTGAACGAGACACAGCAGTCCCCATTGGATTCGGGTGAAATTTGTATTTTTGGCGAATATTTTAGTGAGAGGGACAATGTTTCATGAGGCTGGCTTAAGGCTGAGGCTAGGGTTAGGGTTAGGGTTAGGGTTATGGGGCTAGGGTTAGGGTTATGGGGCTAGGGTTAGGGTTACGGTCGTCTTTTGACCGATTGACTCGAAATTGCACACGCATGTCCTCCTCACTGGTGGAATGAGGCTCGCCGGTTTTGGTTGGATTCGGGTGAAATTTGTATTTTTGGCGAATATTTTAAAGAAAAAATGGCCTTTTTCATGAAAACGTCGGCCGATTTTTTCAATAGCTTCCAGGTCTTTGGACCGATTGACTCGAAATTTCTCCCAGACGTGGTCCTATACTGGCTGAACGAGACACAGCAGTCCCCATTGGATTCGGGTGAAATTTGTATTTTTGGCGAATATTTTAGTGAGAGGGACAATGTTTCATGAGGCTGGCTTAAGGCTGAGGCTAGGGTTAGGGCTAGGGTTAGGGTTATGGGGCTAGGGTTAGGGTTATGGGGCTAGGGTTAGGGTTACGGTCGTCTTTTGACCGATTGACTCGAAATTGCACACGCATGTCCTCCTCACTGGTGGAATGAGGCTCGCCAGTTTTGGTTGGATTCCGGTGGAATTTGTATTTTTGGTGAATATTTTAAAGAAAAAAATGGCCTTTTTCATGAAAACGTCGGCCGATTTTTTCAATAGCTTCCAGGTCTTTGGACCGATTGACTCGAAATTTCTCCCAGACGTGGTCCTATACTGGCTGAACGAGACACAGCAGTCCCCATTGGATTCGGGTGAAATTTGTATTTTTGGCGAATATTTTAGTGAGAGGGACAATGTTTCATGAGGCTGGCTTAAGGCTGAGGCTAGGGTTAGGGTTAGGGTTAGGGTTATGAGGTTAGGGTTAGGGTTACGGTCGTCTTTTGACCGATTGACTCGAAATTGCACACGCATGTCCTCCTCACTGGTGGAATGAGGCTCGCCGGTTTTGGTTGGATTCCGGTGGAATTTGTATTTTTGGTGAATATTTTAAAGAAAAAAATGGCCTTTTTCATGAAAACGTTGGCCGATTTTTTCAATAGCTTCCAGGTCTTTGGACCGATTGACTCGAAATTTCTCCCAGACGTGGTCCTATACTGGCTGAACGAGACACAGCAGTCCCCATTGGATTCGGGTGAAATTTGTATTTTTGGCGAATATTTTAGTGAGAGGGACAATGTTTCATGAGGCTGGCTTAAGGCTGAGGCTAGGGTTAGGGTTATGGGGCTAGGGTTAGGGTAATGGGGCTAGGGTTAGGGTTACGGTCGTCTTTTGACCGATTGACTCGAAATTGCACACGCATGTCCTCCTCACTGGTGGAATGAGGCTCGCCGGTTTTGGTTGGATTCCGGTGGAATTTGTATTTTTGGTGAATATTTTAAAGAAAAACGTCGGCCGATTTTTTCAATAGCTTCCAGGTCTTTGGACCGATTGACTCGAAATTTCTCCCAGACGTGGTCCTATACTGGCTGAACGAGACACAGCAGTCCCCATTGGATTCGGGTGAAATTTGTATTTTTGGCGAATATTTTAGTGAGAGGGACAATGTTTCATGAGGCTGGCTTAAGGCTGAGGCTAGGGTTAGGGTTAGGGTTAGGGTTATGAGGTTAGGGTTAGGGTTACGGTCGTCTTTTGACCGATTGACTCGAAATTGCACACGCATGTCCTCCTCACTGGTGGAATGAGGCTCGCCGGTTTTGGTTGGATTCCGGTGGAATTTGTATTTTTGGTGAATATTTTAAAGAAAAAAATGACCTTTTTCATGAAAACGTCGGCCGATTTTTTCAATAGCTTCCAGGTCTTTGGACCGATTGACTCGAAATTTCTCCCAGACGTGGTCCTATACTGGCTGAACGAGACACAGCAGTCCCCATTGGATTCGGGTGAAATTTGTATTTTTGGCGAATATTTTAAAGAAAAAATGGCCTTTTTCATGAAAATGTCGGCCGATTTTTTCAATAGCTTCCAGGTCTTTGGACCGATTGACTCGAAATTTCTCCCAGACGTGGTCCTATACTGGCTGAACGAGACACAGCAGTCCCCATTGGATTCGGGTGAAATTTGTATTTTTGGCGAATATTTTAAAGAAAAAATGGCCTTTTTCATGAAAACGTCGGCCGATTTTTTCAATAGCTTCCAGGTCTTTGGACCGATTGACTCGAAATTTCTCCCAGACGTGGTCCTATACTGGCTGAACGAGACACAGCAGTCCCCATTGGATTCGGGTGAAATTTGCATTTTTGGCGAATATTTTAGTGAGAGGGACAATGTTTCATGAGGCTGGCTCAAGGCTGAGGCTAGGGTTAGGGTTATGGGGCTAGGGTTAGGGTTATGGGGCTAGGGTTAGGGTTACGGTCGTCTTTTGACCGATTGACTCGAAATTGCACACGCATGTCCTCCTCACTGGTGGAATGAGGCTCGCCAGTTTTGGTTGGATTCCGGTGGAATTTGTATTTTTGGTGAATATTTTAAAGAAAAAAATGGCCTTTTTCATGAAAACGTCGGCCGATTTTTTCAATAGCTTCCAGGTCTTTGGACCGATTGACTCGAAATTTCTCCCAGACGTGGTCCTATACTGGCTGAACGAGACACAGCAGTCCCCATTGGATTCGGGTGAAATTTGTATTTTTGGCGAATATTTTAGTGAGAGGGACAATGTTTCATGAGGCTGGCTTAAGGCTGAGGCTAGGGTTAGGGTTAGGGTTAGGGTTATGAGGCTAGGGTTAGGGTTACGGTCGTCTTTTGACCGATTGACTCGAAATTGCACACGCATGTCCTCCTCACTGGTGGAATGAGGCTCGCCGGTTTTGGTTGGATTCCGGTGGAATTTGTATTTTTGGTGAATATTTTAAAGAAAAAAATGGCCTTTTTCATGAAAACGTCGGCCGATTTTTTCAATAGCTTCCAGGTCTTTGGACCGATTGACTCGAAATTTCTCCCAGACGTGGTCCTATACTGGCTGAACGAGACACAGCAGTCCCCATTGGATTCGGGTGAAATTTGTATTTTTGGCGAATATTTTAGTGAGAGGGACAATGTTTCATGAGGCTGGCTTAAGGCTGAGGCTAGGGTTAGGGTTAGGGTTAGGGTTATGGGGCTAGGGTTAGGGTTATGGGGCTAGGGTTAGGGTTACGGTCGTCTTTTGACCGATTGACTCGAAATTGCACACGCATGTCCTCCTCACTGGTGGAATGAGGCTCGCCGGTTTTGGTTGGATTCCGGTGGAATTTGTATTTTTGGTGAATATTTTAAAGAAAAAAATGACCTTTTTCATGAAAACGTCGGCCGATTTTTTCAATAGCTTCCAGGTCTTTGGACCGATTGACTCGAAATTTCTCCCAGACGTGGTCCTATACTGGCTGAACGAGACACAGCAGTCCCCATTGGATTCGGGTGAAATTTGTATTTTTGGCGAATATTTTAAAGAAAAAATGACCTTTTTCACGAAAACGTCGGCCGATTTTTTCAATAGCTTCCAGGTCTTTGGACCGATTGACTCGAAATTTCTCCCAGACGTGGTCCTATACTGGCTGAACGAGACACAGCAGTCCCCATTGGATTCGGGTGAAATTTGTATTTTTGGCGAATATTTTAGTGAGAGGGACAATGTTTCATGAGGCTGGCTTAAGGCTGAGGCTAGGGTTAGGGTTAGGGTTAGGGTTATGGGGCTAGGGTTAGGGTTATGGGGCTAGGGTTAGGGTTACGGTCGTCTTTTGACCGATTGACTCGAAATTGCACACGCATGTCCTCCTCACTGGTGGAATGAGGCTCGCCGGTTTTGGTTGGATTCGGGTGAAATTTGTATTTTTGGCGAATATTTTAAAGAAAAAATGGCCTTTTTCATGAAAACGTCGGCCGATTTTTTCAATAGCTTCCAGGTCTTTGGACCGATTGACTCGAAATTTCTCCCAGACGTGGTCCTATACTGGCTGAACGAGACACAGCAGTCCCCATTGGATTCGGGTGAAATTTGTATTTTTGGCGAATATTTTAGTGAGAGGGACAATGTTTCATGAGGCTGGCTTAAGGCTGAGGCTAGGGTTAGGGCTAGGGTTAGGGTTATGGGGCTAGGGTTAGGGTTATGGGGCTAGGGTTAGGGTTACGGTCGTCTTTTGACCGATTGACTCGAAATTGCACACGCATGTCCTCCTCACTGGTGGAATGAGGCTCGCCAGTTTTGGTTGGATTCCGGTGGAATTTGTATTTTTGGTGAATATTTTAAAGAAAAAAATGGCCTTTTTCATGAAAACGTCGGCCGATTTTTTCAATAGCTTCCAGGTCTTTGGACCGATTGACTCGAAATTTCTCCCAGACGTGGTCCTATACTGGCTGAACGAGACACAGCAGTCCCCATTGGATTCGGGTGAAATTTGTATTTTTGGCGAATATTTTAGTGAGAGGGACAATGTTTCATGAGGCTGGCTTAAGGCTGAGGCTAGGGTTAGGGTTAGGGTTATGGGGCTAGGGTTAGGGTTATGGGGCTAGGGTTAGGGTTACGGTCGTCTTTTGACCGATTGACTCGAAATTGCACACGCATGTCCTCCTCACTGGTGGAATGAGGCTCGCCGGTTTTGGTTGGATTCCGGTGGAATTTGTATTTTTGGTGAATATTTTAAAGAAAAAAATGGCCTTTTTCATGAAAACGTCGGCCGATTTTTTCAATAGCTTCCAGGTCTTTGGACCGATTGACTCGAAATTTCTCCCAGACGTGGTCCTATACTGGCTGAACGAGACACAGCAGTCCCCATTGGATTCGAGTGAAATTTGTATTTTTGGCGAATATTTTAGTGAGAGGGACAATGTTTCATGAGGCTGGCTTAAGGCTGAGGCTAGGGTTAGGGTTAGGGTTAGGGTTATGAGGCTAGGGTTAGGGTTACGGTCGTCTTTTGACCGATTGACTCGAAATTGCACACGCATGTCCTCCTCACTGGTGGAATGAGGCTCGCCGGTTTTGGTTGGATTCCGGTGGAATTTGTATTTTTGGTGAATATTTTAAAGAAAAAAATGGCCTTTTTCATGAAAACGTCGGCCGATTTTTTCAATAGCTTCCAGGTCTTTGGACCGATTGACTCGAAATTTCTCCCAGACGTGGTCCTATACTGGCTGAACGAGACACAGCAGTCCCCATTGGATTCGGGTGAAATTTGTATTTTTGGCGAATATTTTAGTGAGAGGGACAATGTTTCATGAGGCTGGCTTAAGGCTGAGGCTAGGGTTAGGGTTAGGGTTAGGGTTATGGGGCTAGGGTTAGGGTTATGGGGCTAGGGTTAGGGTTACGGTCGTCTTTTGACCGATTGACTCGAAATTGCACACGCATGTCCTCCTCACTGGTGGAATGAGGCTCGCCGGTTTTGGTTGGATTCCGGTGGAATTTGTATTTTTGGTGAATATTGTAAAGAAAAAAATGACCTTTTTCATGAAAACGTCGGCCGATTTTTTCAATAGCTTCCAGGTCTTTGGACCGATTGACTCGAAATTTCTCCCAGACGTGGTCCTATACTGGCTGAACGAGACACAGCAGTCCCCATTGGATTCGGGTGAAATTTGTATTTTTGGCGAATATTTTAGTGAGAGGGACAATGTTTCATGAGGCTGGCTTAAGGCTGAGGCTAGGGTTAGGGTTAGGGTTAGGGTTATGGGGCTAGGGTTAGGGTTATGGGGCTAGGGTTAGGGTTACGGTCGTCTTTTGACCGATTGACTCGAAATTGCACACGCATGTCCTCCTCACTGGTGGAATGAGGCTCGCCGGTTTTGGTTGGATTCCGGTGGAATTTGTATTTTTGGTGAATATTTTAAAGAAAAAAATGGCCTTTTTCATGAAAACGTCGGCCGATTTTTTCAATAGCTTCCAGGTCTTTGGACCGATTGACTCGAAATTTCTCCCAGACGTGGTCCTATACTGGCTGAACGAGACACAGCAGTCCCCATTGGATTCGGGTGAAATTTGTATTTTTGGCGAATATTTTAAAGAAAAAATGACCTTTTTCATGAAAACGTCGGCCGATTTTTTCAATAGCTTCCAGGTCTTTGGACCGATTGATCTCGAAATTTCTCCCAGACGTGGTCCTATACTGGCTGAACGAGACACAGCAGTCCCCATTGGATTCGGGTGAAATTTGTATTTTTGGCGAATATTTTAGTGAGAGGGACAATGTTTCATGAGGCTGGCTTAAGGCTGAGGCTAGGGTTAGGTTTAGGGTTAGGGTTATGGGGCTAGGGTTAGGGTTATGGGGCTAGGGTTAGGGTTACGGTCGTCTTTTGACCGATTGACTCGAAATTGCACACGCATGTCCTCCTCACTGGTGGAATGAGGCTCGCCGGTTTTGGTTGGATTCCGGTGGAATTTGTATTTTTGGTGAATATTTTAAAGAAAAAAATGGCCTTTTTCATGAAAACGTCGGCCGATTTTTTCAATAGCTTCCAGGTCTTTGGACCGATTGACTCGAAATTTCTCCCAGACGTGGTCCTATACTGGCTGAACGAGACACAGCAGTCCCCATTGGATTCGGGTGAAATTTGTATTTTTGGCGAATATTTTAGTGAGAGGGACAATGTTTCATGAGGCTGGCTTAAGGCTGAGGCTAGGGTTAGGGTTAGGGTTAGGGTTATGAGGCTAGGGTTAGGGTTACGGTCGTCTTTTGACTGATTGACTCGAAATTGCACACGCATGTCCTCCTCACTGGTGGAATGAGGCTCGCCGGTTTTGGTTGGATTCCGGTGGAATTTGTATTTTTGGTGAATATTTTAAAGAAAAAAATGGCCTTTTTCATGAAAACGTCGGCCGATTTTTTCAATAGCTTCCAGGTCTTTGGACCGATTGACTCGAAATTTCTCCCAGACGTGGTCCTATACTGGCTGAACGAGACACAGCAGTCCCCATTGGATTCGGGTGAAATTTGTATTTTTGGCGAATATTTTAGTGAGAGGGACAATGTTTCATGAGGCTGGCTTAAGGCTGAGGCTAGGGTTAGGGTTAGGGTTAGGGTTATGAGGCTAGGGTTAGGGTTACGGTCGTCTTTTGACTGATTGACTCGAAATTGCACACGCATGTCCTCCTCACTGGTGGAATGAGGCTCGCCGGTTTTGGTTGGATTCCGGTGGAATTTGTATTTTTGGTGAATATTTTAAAGAAAAAAATGGCCTTTTTCATGAAAACGTCGGCCGATTTTTTCAATAGCTTCCAGGTCTTTGGACCGATTGACTCGAAATTTCTCCCAGACGTGGTCCTATACTGGCTGAACGAGACACAGCAGTCCCCATTGGATTCGGGTGAAATTTGTATTTTTGGCGAATATTTTAGTGAGAGGGACAATGTTTCATGAGGCTGGCTTAAGGCTGAGGCTAGGGTTAGGGTTAGGGTTAGGGTTATGGGGCTAGGGTTAGGGTTATGGGGCTAGGGTTAGGGTTACGGTCGTCTTTTGACCGATTGACTCGAAATTGCACACGCATGTCCTCCTCACTGGTGGAATGAGGCTCGCCGGTTTTGGTTGGATTCCGGTGGAATTTGTATTTTTGGTGAATATTTTAAAGAAAAAAATGACCTTTTTCATGAAAACGTCGGCCGATTTTTTCAATAGCTTCCAGGTCTTTGGACCGATTGACTCGAAATTTCTCCCAGACGTGGTCCTATACTGGCTGAACGAGACACAGCAGTCCCCATTGGATTCGGGTGAAATTTGTATTTTTGGCGAATATTTTAAAGAAAAAATGACCTTTTTCATGAAAACGTCGGCCGATTTTTTCAATAGCTTCCAGGTCTTTGGACCGATTGATCTCGAAATTTCTCCCAGACGTGGTCCTATACTGGCTGAACGAGACACAGCAGTCCCCATTGGATTCGGGTGAAATTTGTATTTTTGGCGAATATTTTAGTGAGAGGGACAATGTTTCATGAGGCTGGCTTAAGGCTGAGGCTAGGGTTAGGTTTAGGGTTAGGGTTATGGGGCTAGGGTTAGGGTTATGGGGCTAGGGTTAGGGTTACGGTCGTCTTTTGACCGATTGACTCGAAATTGCACACGCATGTCCTCCTCACTGGTGGAATGAGGCTCGCCGGTTTTGGTTGGATTCCGGTGGAATTTGTATTTTTGGTGAATATTTTAAAGAAAAAAATGGCCTTTTTCATGAAAACGTCGGCCGATTTTTTCAATAGCTTCCAGGTCTTTGGACCGATTGACTCGAAATTTCTCCCAGACGTGGTCCTATACTGGCTGAACGAGACACAGCAGTCCCCATTGGATTCGGGTGAAATTTGTATTTTTGGCGAATATTTTAGTGAGAGGGACAATGTTTCATGAGGCTGGCTTAAGGCTGAGGCTAGGGTTAGGGTTAGGGTTAGGGTTATGAGGCTAGGGTTAGGGTTACGGTCGTCTTTTGACTGATTGACTCGAAATTGCACACGCATGTCCTCCTCACTGGTGGAATGAGGCTCGCCGGTTTTGGTTGGATTCCGGTGGAATTTGTATTTTTGGTGAATATTTTAAAGAAAAAAATGGCCTTTTTCATGAAAACGTCGGCCGATTTTTTCAATAGCTTCCAGGTCTTTGGACCGATTGACTCGAAATTTCTCCCAGACGTGGTCCTATACTGGCTGAACGAGACACAGCAGTCCCCATTGGATTCGGGTGAAATTTGTATTTTTGGCGAATATTTTAGTGAGAGGGACAATGTTTCATGAGGCTGGCTTAAGGCTGAGGCTAGGGTTAGGGTTAGGGTTAGGGTTATGAGGCTAGGGTTAGGGTTACGGTCGTCTTTTGACTGATTGACTCGAAATTGCACACGCATGTCCTCCTCACTGGTGGAATGAGGCTCGCCGGTTTTGGTTGGATTCCGGTGGAATTTGTATTTTTGGTGAATATTTTAAAGAAAAAAATGGCCTTTTTCATGAAAACGTCGGCCGATTTTTTCAATAGCTTCCAGGTCTTTGGACCGATTGACTCGAAATTTCTCCCAGACGTGGTCCTATACTGGCTGAACGAGACACAGCAGTCCCCATTGGATTCGGGTGAAATTTGTATTTTTGGCGAATATTTTAGTGAGAGGGACAATGTTTCATGAGGCTGGCTTAAGGCTGAGGCTAGGGTTAGGGTTAGGGTTAGGGTTATGGGGCTAGGGTTAGGGTTATGGGGCTAGGGTTAGGGTTACGGTCGTCTTTTGACCGATTGACTCGAAATTGCACACGCATGTCCTCCTCACTGGTGGAATGAGGCTCGCCGGTTTTGGTTGGATTCCGGTGGAATTTGTATTTTTGGTGAATATTGTAAAGAAAAAAATGACCTTTTTCATGAAAACGTCGGCCGATTTTTTCAATAGCTTCCAGGTCTTTGGACCGATTGACTCGAAATTTCTCCCAGACGTGGTCCTATACTGGCTGAACGAGACACAGCAGTCCCCATTGGATTCGGGTGAAATTTGTATTTTTGGCGAATATTTTAGTGAGAGGGACAATGTTTCATGAGGCTGGCTTAAGGCTGAGGCTAGGGTTAGGGTTAGGGTTAGGGTTATGGGGCTAGGGTTAGGGTTATGGGGCTAGGGTTAGGGTTACGGTCGTCTTTTGACCGATTGACTCGAAATTGCACACGCATGTCCTCCTCACTGGTGGAATGAGGCTCGCCGGTTTTGGTTGGATTCCGGTGGAATTTGTATTTTTGGTGAATATTTTAAAGAAAAAAATGGCCTTTTTCATGAAAACGTCGGCCGATTTTTTCAATAGCTTCCAGGTCTTTGGACCGATTGACTCGAAATTTCTCCCAGACGTGGTCCTATACTGGCTGAACGAGACACAGCAGTCCCCATTGGATTCGGGTGAAATTTGTATTTTTGGCGAATATTTTAGTGAGAGGGACAATGTTTCATGAGGCTGGCTTAAGGCTGAGGTTAGGGTTAGGGTTAGGGTTATGAGGCTAGGGTTAGGGTTACGGTCGTCTTTTGACTGATTGACTCGAAATTGCACACGCATGTCCTCCTCACTGGTGGAATGAGGCTCGCCGGTTTTGGTTGGATTCCGGTGGAATTTGTATTTTTGGTGAATATTTTAAAGAAAAAAATGGCCTTTTTCATGAAAACGTCGGCCGATTTTTTCAATAGCTTCCAGGTCTTTGGACCGATTGACTCGAAATTTCTCCCAGACGTGGTCCTATACTGGCTGAACGAGACACAGCAGTCCCCATTGGATTCGGGTGAAATTTGTATTTTTGGCGAATATTTTAGTGAGAGGGACAATGTTTCATGAGGCTGGCTTAAGGCTGAGGCTAGGGTTAGGGTTAGGGTTAGGGTTATGGGGCTAGGGTTAGGGTTATGGGGCTAGGGTTAGGGTTACGGTCGTCTTTTGACCGATTGACTCGAAATTGCACACGCATGTCCTCCTCACTGGTGGAATGAGGCTCGCCGGTTTTGGTTGGATTCCGGTGGAATTTGTATTTTTGGTGAATATTTTAAAGAAAAAAATGACCTTTTTCATGAAAACGTCGGCCGATTTTTTCAATAGCTTCCAGGTCTTTGGACCGATTGACTCGAAATTTCTCCCAGACGTGGTCCTATACTGGCTGAACGAGACACAGCAGTCCCCATTGGATTCGGGTGAAATTTGTATTTTTGGCGAATATTTTAAAGAAAAAAATGACCTTTTTCATGAAAACGTCGGCCGATTTTTTCAATAGCTTCCAGGTCTTTGGACCGATTGATCTCGAAATTTCTCCCAGACGTGGTCCTATACTGGCTGAACGAGACACAGCAGTCCCCATTGGATTCGGGTGAAATTTGTATTTTTGGCGAATATTTTAGTGAGAGGGACAATGTTTCATGAGGCTGGCTTAAGGCTGAGGCTAGGGTTAGGTTTAGGGTTAGGGTTATGGGGCTAGGGTTAGGGTTATGGGGCTAGGGTTAGGGTTACGGTCGTCTTTTGACCGATTGACTCGAAATTGCACACGCATGTCCTCCTCACTGGTGGAATGAGGCTCGCCGGTTTTGGTTGGATTCCGGTGGAATTTGTATTTTTGGTGAATATTTTAAAGAAAAAAATGGCCTTTTTCATGAAAACGTCGGCCGATTTTTTCAATAGCTTCCAGGTCTTTGGACCGATTGACTCGAAATTTCTCCCAGACGTGGTCCTATACTGGCTGAACGAGACACAGCAGTCCCCATTGGATTCGGGTGAAATTTGTATTTTTGGCGAATATTTTAGTGAGAGGGACAATGTTTCATGAGGCTGGCTTAAGGCTGAGGCTAGGGTTAGGGTTAGGGTTAGGGTTATGAGGCTAGGGTTAGGGTTACGGTCGTCTTTTGACTGATTGACTCGAAATTGCACACGCATGTCCTCCTCACTGGTGGAATGAGGCTCGCCGGTTTTGGTTGGATTCCGGTGGAATTTGTATTTTTGGTGAATATTTTAAAGAAAAAAATGGCCTTTTTCATGAAAACGTCGGCCGATTTTTTCAATAGCTTCCAGGTCTTTGGACCGATTGACTCGAAATTTCTCCCAGACGTGGTCCTATACTGGCTGAACGAGACACAGCAGTCCCCATTGGATTCGGGTGAAATTTGTATTTTTGGCGAATATTTTAGTGAGAGGGACAATGTTTCATGAGGCTGGCTTAAGGCTGAGGCTAGGGTTAGGGTTAGGGTTAGGGTTATGGGGCTAGGGTTAGGGTTATGGGGCTAGGGTTAGGGTTACGGTCGTCTTTTGACCGATTGACTCGAAATTGCACACGCATGTCCTCCTCACTGGTGGAATGAGGCTCGCCGGTTTTGGTTGGATTCCGGTGGAATTTGTATTTTTGGTGAATATTGTAAAGAAAAAAATGACCTTTTTCATGAAAACGTCGGCCGATTTTTTCAATAGCTTCCAGGTCTTTGGACCGATTGACTCGAAATTTCTCCCAGACGTGGTCCTATACTGGCTGAACGAGACACAGCAGTCCCCATTGGATTCGGGTGAAATTTGTATTTTTGGCGAATATTTTAAAGAAAAAATGACCTTTTTCACGAAAACGTCGGCCGATTTTTTCAATAGCTTCCAGGTCTTTGGACCGATTGATCTCGAAATTTCTCCCAGACGTGGTCCTATACTGGCTGAACGAGACACAGCAGTCCCCATTGGATTCGGGTGAAATTTGTATTTTTGGCGAATATTTTAGTGAGAGGGACAATGTTTCATGAGGCTGGCTTAAGGCTGAGGCTAGGGTTAGGGTTAGGGTTATGGGGCTAGGGTTAGGGTTATGGGGCTAGGGTTAGGGTTACGGTCGTCTTTTGACCGATTGACTCGAAATTGCACACGCATGTCCTCCTCACTGGTGGAATGAGGCTCGCCGGTTTTGGTTGGATTCCGGTGGAATTTGTATTTTTGGTGAATATTTTAAAGAAAAAAATGGCCTTTTTCATGAAAAAGTCGGCCGATTTTTTCAATAGCTTCCAGGTCTTTGGACCGATTGACTCGAAATTTCTCCCAGACGTGGTCCTATACTGGCTGAACGAGACACAGCAGTCCCCATTGGATTCGGGTGAAATTTGTATTTTTGGCGAATATTTTAGTGAGAGGGACAATGTTTCATGAGGCTGGCTTAAGGCTGAGGCTAGGGTTAGGGTTAGGGTTAGGATTATGAGGCTAGGGTTAGGGTTACGGTCGTCTTTTGACTGATTGACTCGAAATTGCACACGCATGTCCTCCTCACTGGTGGAATGAGGCTCGCCGGTTTTGGTTGGATTCCGGTGGAATTTGTATTTTTGGTGAATATTTTAAAGAAAAAAATGGCCTTTTTCATGAAAACGTCGGCCGATTTTTTCAATAGCTTCCAGGTCTTTGGACCGATTGACTCGAAATTTCTCCCAGACGTGGTCCTATACTGGCTGAACGACACACAGCAGTCCCCATTGGATTCGGGTGAAATTTGTATTTTTGGCGAATATTTTAGTGAGAGGGACAATGTTTCATGAGGCTGGCTTAAGGCTGAGGCTAGGGTTAGGGTTAGGGTTAGGGTTATGGGGCTAGGGTTAGGGTTATGGGGCTAGGGTTAGGGTTACGGTCGTCTTTTGACCGATTGACTCGAAATTGCACACGCATGTCCTCCTCACTGGTGGAATGAGGCTCGCCGGTTTTGGTTGGATTCCGGTGGAATTTGTATTTTTGGTGAATATTGTAAAGAAAAAAATGACCTTTTTCATGAAAACGTCGGCCGATTTTTTCAATAGCTTCCAGGTCTTTGGACCGATTGACTCGAAATTTCTCCCAGACGTGGTCCTATACTGGCTGAACGAGACACAGCAGTCCCCATTGGATTCGGGTGAAATTTGTATTTTTGGCGAATATTTTAGTGAGAGGGACAATGTTTCATGAGGCTGGCTTAAGGCTGAGGCTAGGGTTAGGGTTAGGGTTAGGGTTATGGGGCTAGGGTTAGGGTTATGGGGCTAGGGTTAGGGTTACGGTCGTCTTTTGACCGATTGACTCGAAATTGCACACGCATGTCCTCCTCACTGGTGGAATGAGGCTCGCCGGTTTTGGTTGGATTCCGGTGGAATTTGTATTTTTGGTGAATATTTTAAAGAAAAAAATGGCCTTTTTCATGAAAACGTCGGCCGATTTTTTCAATAGCTTCCAGGTCTTTGGACCGATTGACTCGAAATTTCTCCCAGACGTGGTCCTATACTGGCTGAACGAGACACAGCAGTCCCCATTGGATTCGGGTGAAATTTGTATTTTTGGCGAATATTTTAGTGAGAGGGACAATGTTTCATGAGGCTGGCTTAAGGCTGAGGCTAGGGTTAGGGTTAGGGTTAGGGTTATGAGGCTAGGGTTAGGGTTACGGTCGTCTTTTGACTGATTGACTCGAAATTGCACACGCATGTCCTCCTCACTGGTGGAATGAGGCTCGCCGGTTTTGGTTGGATTCCGGTGGAATTTGTATTTTTGGTGAATATTTTAAAGAAAAAAATGGCCTTTTTCATGAAAACGTCGGCCGATTTTTTCAATAGCTTCCAGGTCTTTGGACCGATTGACTCGAAATTTCTCCCAGACGTGGTCCTATACTGGCTGAACGAGACACAGCAGTCCCCATTGGATTCGGGTGAAATTTGTATTTTTGGCGAATATTTTAGTGAGAGGGACAATGTTTCATGAGGCTGGCTTAAGGCTGAGGCTAGGGTTAGGGTTAGGGTTAGGGTTATGGGGCTAGGGTTAGGGTTATGGGGCTAGGGTTAGGGTTACGGTCGTCTTTTGACCGATTGACTCGAAATTGCACACGCATGTCCTCCTCACTGGTGGAATGAGGCTCGCCGGTTTTGGTTGGATTCCGGTGGAATTTGTATTTTTGGTGAATATTGTAAAGAAAAAAATGACCTTTTTCATGAAAACGTCGGCCGATTTTTTCAATAGCTTCCAGGTCTTTGGACCGATTGACTCGAAATTTCTCCCAGACGTGGTCCTATACTGGCTGAACGAGACACAGCAGTCCCCATTGGATTCGGGTGAAATTTGTATTTTTGGCGAATATTTTAAAGAAAAAATGACCTTTTTCACGAAAACGTCGGCCGATTTTTTCAATAGCTTCCAGGTCTTTGGACCGATTGATCTCGAAATTTCTCCCAGACGTGGTCCTATACTGGCTGAACGAGACACAGCAGTCCCCATTGGATTCGGGTGAAATTTGTATTTTTGGCGAATATTTTAGTGAGAGGGACAATGTTTCATGAGGCTGGCTTAAGGCTGAGGCTAGGGTTAGGGTTAGGGTTATGGGGCTAGGGTTAGGGTTATGGGGCTAGGGTTAGGGTTACGGTCGTCTTTTGACCGATTGACTCGAAATTGCACACGCATGTCCTCCTCACTGGTGGAATGAGGCTCGCCGGTTTTGGTTGGATTCCGGTGGAATTTGTATTTTTGGTGAATATTTTAAAGAAAAAAATGGCCTTTTTCATGAAAAAGTCGGCCGATTTTTTCAATAGCTTCCAGGTCTTTGGACCGATTGACTCGAAATTTCTCCCAGACGTGGTCCTATACTGGCTGAACGAGACACAGCAGTCCCCATTGGATTCGGGTGAAATTTGTATTTTTGGCGAATATTTTAGTGAGAGGGACAATGTTTCATGAGGCTGGCTTAAGGCTGAGGCTAGGGTTAGGGTTAGGGTTAGGATTATGAGGCTAGGGTTAGGGTTACGGTCGTCTTTTGACTGATTGACTCGAAATTGCACACGCATGTCCTCCTCACTGGTGGAATGAGGCTCGCCGGTTTTGGTTGGATTCCGGTGGAATTTGTATTTTTGGTGAATATTTTAAAGAAAAAAATGGCCTTTTTCATGAAAACGTCGGCCGATTTTTTCAATAGCTTCCAGGTCTTTGGACCGATTGACTCGAAATTTCTCCCAGACGTGGTCCTATACTGGCTGAACGACACACAGCAGTCCCCATTGGATTCGGGTGAAATTTGTATTTTTGGCGAATATTTTAGTGAGAGGGACAATGTTTCATGAGGCTGGCTTAAGGCTGAGGCTAGGGTTAGGGTTAGGGTTAGGGTTATGGGGCTAGGGTTAGGGTTATGGGGCTAGGGTTAGGGTTACGGTCGTCTTTTGACCGATTGACTCGAAATTGCACACGCATGTCCTCCTCACTGGTGGAATGAGGCTCGCCGGTTTTGGTTGGATTCCGGTGGAATTTGTATTTTTGGTGAATATTGTAAAGAAAAAAATGACCTTTTTCATGAAAACGTCGGCCGATTTTTTCAATAGCTTCCAGGTCTTTGGACCGATTGACTCGAAATTTCTCCCAGACGTGGTCCTATACTGGCTGAACGAGACACAGCAGTCCCCATTGGATTCGGGTGAAATTTGTATTTTTGGCGAATATTTTAGTGAGAGGGACAATGTTTCATGAGGCTGGCTTAAGGCTGAGGCTAGGGTTAGGGTTAGGGTTAGGGTTATGGGGCTAGGGTTAGGGTTATGGGGCTAGGGTTAGGGTTACGGTCGTCTTTTGACCGATTGACTCGAAATTGCACACGCATGTCCTCCTCACTGGTGGAATGAGGCTCGCCGGTTTTGGTTGGATTCCGGTGGAATTTGTATTTTTGGTGAATATTTTAAAGAAAAAAATGGCCTTTTTCATGAAAACGTCGGCCGATTTTTTCAATAGCTTCCAGGTCTTTGGACCGATTGACTCGAAATTTCTCCCAGACGTGGTCCTATACTGGCTGAACGAGACACAGCAGTCCCCATTGGATTCGGGTGAAATTTGTATTTTTGGCGAATATTTTAGTGAGAGGGACAATGTTTCATGAGGCTGGCTTAAGGCTGAGGCTAGGGTTAGGGTTAGGGTTAGGGTTATGAGGCTAGGGTTAGGGTTACGGTCGTCTTTTGACTGATTGACTCGAAATTGCACACGCATGTCCTCCTCACTGGTGGAATGAGGCTCGCCGGTTTTGGTTGGATTCCGGTGGAATTTGTATTTTTGGTGAATATTTTAAAGAAAAAAATGGCCTTTTTCATGAAAACGTCGGCCGATTTTTTCAATAGCTTCCAGGTCTTTGGACCGATTGACTCGAAATTTCTCCCAGACGTGGTCCTATACTGGCTGAACGAGACACAGCAGTCCCCATTGGATTCGGGTGAAATTTGTATTTTTGGCGAATATTTTAGTGAGAGGGACAATGTTTCATGAGGCTGGCTTAAGGCTGAGGCTAGGGTTAGGGTTAGGGTTAGGGTTATGGGGCTAGGGTTAGGGTTATGGGGCTAGGGTTAGGGTTACGGTCGTCTTTTGACCGATTGACTCGAAATTGCACACGCATGTCCTCCTCACTGGTGGAATGAGGCTCGCCGGTTTTGGTTGGATTCCGGTGGAATTTGTATTTTTGGTGAATATTTTAAAGAAAAAAATGGCCTTTTTCATGAAAACGTCGGCCGATTTTTTCAATAGCTTCCAGGTCTTTGGACCGATTGACTCGAAATTTCTCCCAGACGTGGTCCTATACTGGCTGAACGAGACACAGCAGTCCCCATTGGATTCGGGTGAAATTTGTATTTTTGGCGAATATTCTAGTGAGAGGGACAATGTTTCATGAGGCTGGCTTAAGGCTGAGGCTAGGGTTAGGGTTAGGGTTAGGGTTATGAGGCTAGGGTTAGGGTTACGGTCGTCTTTTGACTGATTGACTCGAAATTGCACACGCATGTCCTCCTCACTGGTGGAATGAGGCTCGCCGGTTTTGGTTGGATTCCGGTGGAATTTGTATTTTTGGTGAATATTTTAAAGAAAAAAATGGCCTTTTTCATGAAAACGTCGGCCGATTTTTTCAATAGCTTCCAGGTCTTTGGACCGATTGACTCGAAATTTCTCCCAGACGTGGTCCTATACTGGCTGAACGAGACACAGCAGTCCCCATTGGATTCGGGTGAAATTTGTATTTTTGGCGAATATTTTAGTGAGAGGGACAATGTTTCATGAGGCTGGCTTAAGGCTGAGGCTAGGGTTAGGGTTAGGGTTAGGGTTATGGGGCTAGGGTTAGGGTTATGGGGCTAGGGTTAGGGTTACGGTCGTCTTTTGACCGATTGACTCGAAATTGCACACGCATGTCCTCCTCACTGGTGGAATGAGGCTCGCCGGTTTTGGTTGGATTCCGGTGGAATTTGTATTTTTGGTGAATATTTTAAAGAAAAAAATGACCTTTTTCATGAAAACGTCGGCCGATTTTTTCAATAGCTTCCAGGTCTTTGGACCGATTGACTCGAAATTTCTCCCAGACGTGGTCCTATACTGGCTGAACGAGACACAGCAGTCCCCATTGGATTCGGGTGAAATTTGTATTTTTGGCGAATATTTTAGTGAGAGGGACAATGTTTCATGAGGCTGGCTTAAGGCTGAGGCTCGGGTTAGGGTAATGGTTAGGGTTATGGGGCTAGGGTTAGGGTTATGGGGCTAGGGTTAGGGTTACGGTCGTCTTTTGACCGATTGACTCGAAATTGCACACGCATGTCCTCCTCACTGGTGGAATGAGGCTCGCCGGTTTTGGTTGGATTCCGGTGGAATTTGTATTTTTGGTGAATATTGTAAAGAAAAAAATGACCTTTTTCATGAAAACGTCGGCCGATTTTTTCAATAGCTTCCAGGTCTTTGGACCGATTGACTCGAAATTTCTCCCAGACGTGGTCCTATACTGGCTGAACGAGACACAGCAGTCCCCATTGGATTCGGGTGAAATTTGTATTTTTGGCGAATATTTTAGTGAGAGGGACAATGTTTCATGAGGCTGGCTTAAGGCTGAGGCTAGGGTTAGGGTTAGGGTTAGGGTTATGGGGCTAGGGTTAGGGTTATGGGGCTAGGGTTAGGGTTACGGTCGTCTTTTGACCGATTGACTCGAAATTGCACACGCATGTCCTCCTCACTGGTGGAATGAGGCTCGCCGGTTTTGGTTGGATTCCGGTGGAATTTGTATTTTTGGTGAATATTGTAAAGAAAAAAATGACCTTTTTCATGAAAACGTCGGCCGATTTTTTCAATAGCTTCCAGGTCTTTGGACCGATTGACTCGAAATTTCTCCCAGACGTGGTCCTATACTGGCTGAACGAGACACAGCAGTCCCCATTGGATTCGGGTGAAATTTGTATTTTTGGCGAATATTTTAGTGAGAGGGACAATGTTTCATGAGGCTGGCTTAAGGCTGAGGCTAGGGTTAGGGTTAGGGTTAGGGTTATGGGGCTAGGGTTAGGGTTATGGGGCTAGGGTTAGGGTTACGGTCGTCTTTTGACCGATTGACTCGAAATTGCACACGCATGTCCTCCTCACTGGTGGAATGAGGCTCGCCGGTTTTGGTTGGATTCCGGTGGAATTTGTATTTTTGGTGAATATTTTAAAGAAAAAAATGGCCTTTTTCATGAAAACGTCGGCCGATTTTTTCAATAGCTTCCAGGTCTTTGGACCGATTGACTCGAAATTTCTCCCAGACGTGGTCCTATACTGGCTGAACGAGACACAGCAGTCCCCATTGGATTCGGGTGAAATTTGTATTTTTGGCGAATATTTTAGTGAGAGGGACAATGTTTCATGAGGCTGGCTTAAGGCTGAGGCTAGGGTTAGGGTTAGGGTTAGGGTTATGAGGCTAGGGTTAGGGTTACGGTCGTCTTTTGACTGATTGACTCGAAATTGCACACGCATGTCCTCCTCACTGGTGGAATGAGGCTCGCCGGTTTTGGTTGGATTCCGGTGGAATTTGTATTTTTGGTGAATATTTTAAAGAAAAAAATGGCCTTTTTCATGAAAACGTCGGCCGATTTTTTCAATAGCTTCCAGGTCTTTGGACCGATTGACTCGAAATTTCTCCCAGACGTGGTCCTATACTGGCTGAACGAGACACAGCAGTCCCCATTGGATTCGGGTGAAATTTGTATTTTTGGCGAATATTTTAGTGAGAGGGACAATGTTTCATGAGGCTGGCTTAAGGCTGAGGCTAGGGTTAGGGTTAGGGTTAGGGTTATGGGGCTAGGGTTAGGGTTATGGGGCTAGGGTTAGGGTTACGGTCGTCTTTTGACCGATTGACTCGAAATTGCACACGCATGTCCTCCTCACTGGTGGAATGAGGCTCGCCGGTTTTGGTTGGATTCCGGTGGAATTTGTATTTTTGGTGAATATTGTAAAGAAAAAAATGACCTTTTTCATGAAAACGTCGGCCGATTTTTTCAATAGCTTCCAGGTCTTTGGACCGATTGACTCGAAATTTCTCCCAGACGTGGTCCTATACTGGCTGAACGAGACACAGCAGTCCCCATTGGATTCGGGTGAAATTTGTATTTTTGGCGAATATTTTAGTGAGAGGGACAATGTTTCATGAGGCTGGCTTAAGGCTGAGGCTAGGGTTAGGGTTAGGGTTAGGGTTATGGGGCTAGGGTTAGGGTTATGGGGCTAGGGTTAGGGTTACGGTCGTCTTTTGACCGATTGACTCGAAATTGCACACGCATGTCCTCCTCACTGGTGGAATGAGGCTCGCCGGTTTTGGTTGGATTCCGGTGGAATTTGTATTTTTGGTGAATATTGTAAAGAAAAAAATGACCTTTTTCATGAAAACGTCGGCCGATTTTTTCAATAGCTTCCAGGTCTTTGGACCGATTGACTCGAAATTTCTCCCAGACGTGGTCCTATACTGGCTGAACGAGACACAGCAGTCCCCATTGGATTCGGGTGAAATTTGTATTTTTGGCGAATATTTTAGTGAGAGGGACAATGTTTCATGAGGCTGGCTTAAGGCTGAGGCTAGGGTTAGGGTTAGGGTTAGGGTTATGGGGCTAGGGTTAGGGTTATGGGGCTAGGGTTAGGGTTACGGTCGTCTTTTGACCGATTGACTCGAAATTGCACACGCATGTCCTCCTCACTGGTGGAATGAGGCTCGCCGGTTTTGGTTGGATTCCGGTGGAATTTGTATTTTTGGTGAATATTTTAAAGAAAAAAATGGCCTTTTTCATGAAAACGTCGGCCGATTTTTTCAATAGCTTCCAGGTCTTTGGACCGATTGACTCGAAATTTCTCCCAGACGTGGTCCTATACTGGCTGAACGAGACACAGCAGTCCCCATTGGATTCGGGTGAAATTTGTATTTTTGGCGAATATTTTAGTGAGAGGGACAATGTTTCATGAGGCTGGCTTAAGGCTGAGGCTAGGGTTAGGGTTAGGGTTAGGGTTATGAGGCTAGGGTTAGGGTTACGGTCGTCTTTTGACTGATTGACTCGAAATTGCACACGCATGTCCTCCTCACTGGTGGAATGAGGCTCGCCGGTTTTGGTTGGATTCCGGTGGAATTTGTATTTTTGGTGAATATTTTAAAGAAAAAAATGGCCTTTTTCATGAAAACGTCGGCCGATTTTTTCAATAGCTTCCAGGTCTTTGGACCGATTGACTCGAAATTTCTCCCAGACGTGGTCCTATACTGGCTGAACGAGACACAGCAGTCCCCATTGGATTCGGGTGAAATTTGTATTTTTGGCGAATATTTTAGTGAGAGGGACAATGTTTCATGAGGCTGGCTTAAGGCTGAGGCTAGGGTTAGGGTTAGGGTTAGGGTTATGGGGCTAGGGTTAGGGTTATGGGGCTAGGGTTAGGGTTACGGTCGTCTTTTGACCGATTGACTCGAAATTGCACACGCATGTCCTCCTCACTGGTGGAATGAGGCTCGCCGGTTTTGGTTGGATTCCGGTGGAATTTGTATTTTTGGTGAATATTTTAAAGAAAAAAATGGCCTTTTTCATGAAAACGTCGGCCGATTTTTTCAATAGCTTCCAGGTCTTTGGACCGATTGACTCGAAATTTCTCCCAGACGTGGTCCTATACTGGCTGAACGAGACACAGCAGTCCCCATTGGATTCGGGTGAAATTTGTATTTTTGGCGAATATTTTAGTGAGAGGGACAATGTTTCATGAGGCTGGCTTAAGGCTGAGGCTAGGGTTAGGGTTAGGGTTAGGGTTATGGGGCTAGGGTTAGGGTTATGGGGCTAGGGTTAGGGTTACGGTCGTCTTTTGACCGATTGACTCGAAATTGCACACGCATGTCCTCCTCACTGGTGGAATGAGGCTCGCCGGTTTTGGTTGGATTCCGGTGGAATTTGTATTTTTGGTGAATATTGTAAAGAAAAAAATGACCTTTTTCATGAAAACGTCGGCCGATTTTTT
Organism: Pagrus pagrus; assembly: GCF_965226575.1. Lineage (NCBI taxonomy): Eukaryota > Metazoa > Chordata > Actinopteri > Spariformes > Sparidae > Pagrus > Pagrus pagrus. The sequence continues at coordinate 39,746 of NW_028175161.1, read as the reverse complement.
CAATAGCTTCCAGGTCTTTGGACCGATTGACTCGAAATTTCTCCCAGACGTGGTCCTATACTGGCTGAACGAGACACAGCAGTCCCCATTGGATTCGGGTGAAATTTGTATTTTTGGCGAATATTTTAAAGAAAAAATGACCTTTTTCACGAAAACGTCGGCCGATTTTTTCAATAGCTTCCAGGTCTTTGGACCGATTGATCTCGAAATTTCTCCCAGACGTGGTCCTATACTGGCTGAACGAGACACAGCAGTCCCCATTGGATTCGGGTGAAATTTGTATTTTTGGCGAATATTTTAGTGAGAGGGACAATGTTTCATGAGGCTGGCTTAAGGCTGAGGCTAGGGTTAGGGTTAGGGTTAGGATTATGAGGCTAGGGTTAGGGTTACGGTCGTCTTTTGACTGATTGACTCGAAATTGCACACGCATGTCCTCCTCACTGGTGGAATGAGGCTCGCCGGTTTTGGTTGGATTCCGGTGGAATTTGTATTTTTGGTGAATATTTTAAAGAAAAAAATGGCCTTTTTCATGAAAACGTCGGCCGATTTTTTCAATAGCTTCCAGGTCTTTGGACCGATTGACTCGAAATTTCTCCCAGACGTGGTCCTATACTGGCTGAACGACACACAGCAGTCCCCATTGGATTCGGGTGAAATTTGTATTTTTGGCGAATATTTTAGTGAGAGGGACAATGTTTCATGAGGCTGGCTTAAGGCTGAGGCTAGGGTTAGGGTTAGGGTTAGGGTTATGGGGCTAGGGTTAGGGTTATGGGGCTAGGGTTAGGGTTACGGTCGTCTTTTGACCGATTGACTCGAAATTGCACACGCATGTCCTCCTCACTGGTGGAATGAGGCTCGCCGGTTTTGGTTGGATTCCGGTGGAATTTGTATTTTTGGTGAATATTGTAAAGAAAAAAATGACCTTTTTCATGAAAACGTCGGCCGATTTTTTCAATAGCTTCCAGGTCTTTGGACCGATTGACTCGAAATTTCTCCCAGACGTGGTCCTATACTGGCTGAACGAGACACAGCAGTCCCCATTGGATTCGGGTGAAATTTGTATTTTTGGCGAATATTTTAGTGAGAGGGACAATGTTTCATGAGGCTGGCTTAAGGCTGAGGCTAGGGTTAGGGTTAGGGTTAGGGTTATGGGGCTAGGGTTAGGGTTATGGGGCTAGGGTTAGGGTTACGGTCGTCTTTTGACCGATTGACTCGAAATTGCACACGCATGTCCTCCTCACTGGTGGAATGAGGCTCGCCGGTTTTGGTTGGATTCCGGTGGAATTTGTATTTTTGGTGAATATTTTAAAGAAAAAAATGGCCTTTTTCATGAAAACGTCGGCCGATTTTTTCAATAGCTTCCAGGTCTTTGGACCGATTGACTCGAAATTTCTCCCAGACGTGGTCCTATACTGGCTGAACGAGACACAGCAGTCCCCATTGGATTCGGGTGAAATTTGTATTTTTGGCGAATATTTTAGTGAGAGGGACAATGTTTCATGAGGCTGGCTTAAGGCTGAGGCTAGGGTTAGGGTTAGGGTTAGGGTTATGAGGCTAGGGTTAGGGTTACGGTCGTCTTTTGACTGATTGACTCGAAATTGCACACGCATGTCCTCCTCACTGGTGGAATGAGGCTCGCCGGTTTTGGTTGGATTCCGGTGGAATTTGTATTTTTGGTGAATATTTTAAAGAAAAAAATGGCCTTTTTCATGAAAACGTCGGCCGATTTTTTCAATAGCTTCCAGGTCTTTGGACCGATTGACTCGAAATTTCTCCCAGACGTGGTCCTATACTGGCTGAACGAGACACAGCAGTCCCCATTGGATTCGGGTGAAATTTGTATTTTTGGCGAATATTTTAGTGAGAGGGACAATGTTTCATGAGGCTGGCTTAAGGCTGAGGCTAGGGTTAGGGTTAGGGTTAGGGTTATGGGGCTAGGGTTAGGGTTATGGGGCTAGGGTTAGGGTTACGGTCGTCTTTTGACCGATTGACTCGAAATTGCACACGCATGTCCTCCTCACTGGTGGAATGAGGCTCGCCGGTTTTGGTTGGATTCCGGTGGAATTTGTATTTTTGGTGAATATTTTAAAGAAAAAAATGGCCTTTTTCATGAAAACGTCGGCCGATTTTTTCAATAGCTTCCAGGTCTTTGGACCGATTGACTCGAAATTTCTCCCAGACGTGGTCCTATACTGGCTGAACGAGACACAGCAGTCCCCATTGGATTCGGGTGAAATTTGTATTTTTGGCGAATATTTTAGTGAGAGGGACAATGTTTCATGAGGCTGGCTTAAGGCTGAGGCTAGGGTTAGGGTTAGGGTTAGGGTTATGAGGCTAGGGTTAGGGTTACGGTCGTCTTTTGACTGATTGACTCGAAATTGCACACGCATGTCCTCCTCACTGGTGGAATGAGGCTCGCCGGTTTTGGTTGGATTCCGGTGGAATTTGTATTTTTGGTGAATATTTTAAAGAAAAAAATGGCCTTTTTCATGAAAACGTCGGCCGATTTTTTCAATAGCTTCCAGGTCTTTGGACCGATTGACTCGAAATTTCTCCCAGACGTGGTCCTATACTGGCTGAACGAGACACAGCAGTCCCCATTGGATTCGGGTGAAATTTGTATTTTTGGCGAATATTTTAGTGAGAGGGACAATGTTTCATGAGGCTGGCTTAAGGCTGAGGCTAGGGTTAGGGTTAGGGTTAGGGTTATGGGGCTAGGGTTAGGGTTATGGGGCTAGGGTTAGGGTTACGGTCGTCTTTTGACCGATTGACTCGAAATTGCACACGCATGTCCTCCTCACTGGTGGAATGAGGCTCGCCGGTTTTGGTTGGATTCCGGTGGAATTTGTATTTTTGGTGAATATTTTAAAGAAAAAAATGGCCTTTTTCATGAAAACGTCGGCCGATTTTTTCAATAGCTTCCAGGTCTTTGGACCGATTGACTCGAAATTTCTCCCAGACGTGGTCCTATACTGGCTGAACGAGACACAGCAGTCCCCATTGGATTCGGGTGAAATTTGTATTTTTGGCGAATATTCTAGTGAGAGGGACAATGTTTCATGAGGCTGGCTTAAGGCTGAGGCTAGGGTTAGGGTTAGGGTTAGGGTTATGAGGCTAGGGTTAGGGTTACGGTCGTCTTTTGACTGATTGACTCGAAATTGCACACGCATGTCCTCCTCACTGGTGGAATGAGGCTCGCCGGTTTTGGTTGGATTCCGGTGGAATTTGTATTTTTGGTGAATATTTTAAAGAAAAAAATGGCCTTTTTCATGAAAACGTCGGCCGATTTTTTCAATAGCTTCCAGGTCTTTGGACCGATTGACTCGAAATTTCTCCCAGACGTGGTCCTATACTGGCTGAACGAGACACAGCAGTCCCCATTGGATTCGGGTGAAATTTGTATTTTTGGCGAATATTTTAGTGAGAGGGACAATGTTTCATGAGGCTGGCTTAAGGCTGAGGCTAGGGTTAGGGTTAGGGTTAGGGTTATGGGGCTAGGGTTAGGGTTATGGGGCTAGGGTTAGGGTTACGGTCGTCTTTTGACCGATTGACTCGAAATTGCACACGCATGTCCTCCTCACTGGTGGAATGAGGCTCGCCGGTTTTGGTTGGATTCCGGTGGAATTTGTATTTTTGGTGAATATTTTAAAGAAAAAAATGACCTTTTTCATGAAAACGTCGGCCGATTTTTTCAATAGCTTCCAGGTCTTTGGACCGATTGACTCGAAATTTCTCCCAGACGTGGTCCTATACTGGCTGAACGAGACACAGCAGTCCCCATTGGATTCGGGTGAAATTTGTATTTTTGGCGAATATTTTAGTGAGAGGGACAATGTTTCATGAGGCTGGCTTAAGGCTGAGGCTCGGGTTAGGGTAATGGTTAGGGTTATGGGGCTAGGGTTAGGGTTATGGGGCTAGGGTTAGGGTTACGGTCGTCTTTTGACCGATTGACTCGAAATTGCACACGCATGTCCTCCTCACTGGTGGAATGAGGCTCGCCGGTTTTGGTTGGATTCCGGTGGAATTTGTATTTTTGGTGAATATTGTAAAGAAAAAAATGACCTTTTTCATGAAAACGTCGGCCGATTTTTTCAATAGCTTCCAGGTCTTTGGACCGATTGACTCGAAATTTCTCCCAGACGTGGTCCTATACTGGCTGAACGAGACACAGCAGTCCCCATTGGATTCGGGTGAAATTTGTATTTTTGGCGAATATTTTAGTGAGAGGGACAATGTTTCATGAGGCTGGCTTAAGGCTGAGGCTAGGGTTAGGGTTAGGGTTAGGGTTATGGGGCTAGGGTTAGGGTTATGGGGCTAGGGTTAGGGTTACGGTCGTCTTTTGACCGATTGACTCGAAATTGCACACGCATGTCCTCCTCACTGGTGGAATGAGGCTCGCCGGTTTTGGTTGGATTCCGGTGGAATTTGTATTTTTGGTGAATATTGTAAAGAAAAAAATGACCTTTTTCATGAAAACGTCGGCCGATTTTTTCAATAGCTTCCAGGTCTTTGGACCGATTGACTCGAAATTTCTCCCAGACGTGGTCCTATACTGGCTGAACGAGACACAGCAGTCCCCATTGGATTCGGGTGAAATTTGTATTTTTGGCGAATATTTTAGTGAGAGGGACAATGTTTCATGAGGCTGGCTTAAGGCTGAGGCTAGGGTTAGGGTTAGGGTTAGGGTTATGGGGCTAGGGTTAGGGTTATGGGGCTAGGGTTAGGGTTACGGTCGTCTTTTGACCGATTGACTCGAAATTGCACACGCATGTCCTCCTCACTGGTGGAATGAGGCTCGCCGGTTTTGGTTGGATTCCGGTGGAATTTGTATTTTTGGTGAATATTTTAAAGAAAAAAATGGCCTTTTTCATGAAAACGTCGGCCGATTTTTTCAATAGCTTCCAGGTCTTTGGACCGATTGACTCGAAATTTCTCCCAGACGTGGTCCTATACTGGCTGAACGAGACACAGCAGTCCCCATTGGATTCGGGTGAAATTTGTATTTTTGGCGAATATTTTAGTGAGAGGGACAATGTTTCATGAGGCTGGCTTAAGGCTGAGGCTAGGGTTAGGGTTAGGGTTAGGGTTATGAGGCTAGGGTTAGGGTTACGGTCGTCTTTTGACTGATTGACTCGAAATTGCACACGCATGTCCTCCTCACTGGTGGAATGAGGCTCGCCGGTTTTGGTTGGATTCCGGTGGAATTTGTATTTTTGGTGAATATTTTAAAGAAAAAAATGGCCTTTTTCATGAAAACGTCGGCCGATTTTTTCAATAGCTTCCAGGTCTTTGGACCGATTGACTCGAAATTTCTCCCAGACGTGGTCCTATACTGGCTGAACGAGACACAGCAGTCCCCATTGGATTCGGGTGAAATTTGTATTTTTGGCGAATATTTTAGTGAGAGGGACAATGTTTCATGAGGCTGGCTTAAGGCTGAGGCTAGGGTTAGGGTTAGGGTTAGGGTTATGGGGCTAGGGTTAGGGTTATGGGGCTAGGGTTAGGGTTACGGTCGTCTTTTGACCGATTGACTCGAAATTGCACACGCATGTCCTCCTCACTGGTGGAATGAGGCTCGCCGGTTTTGGTTGGATTCCGGTGGAATTTGTATTTTTGGTGAATATTTTAAAGAAAAAAATGGCCTTTTTCATGAAAACGTCGGCCGATTTTTTCAATAGCTTCCAGGTCTTTGGACCGATTGACTCGAAATTTCTCCCAGACGTGGTCCTATACTGGCTGAACGAGACACAGCAGTCCCCATTGGATTCGGGTGAAATTTGTATTTTTGGCGAATATTCTAGTGAGAGGGACAATGTTTCATGAGGCTGGCTTAAGGCTGAGGCTAGGGTTAGGGTTAGGGTTAGGGTTATGAGGCTAGGGTTAGGGTTACGGTCGTCTTTTGACTGATTGACTCGAAATTGCACACGCATGTCCTCCTCACTGGTGGAATGAGGCTCGCCGGTTTTGGTTGGATTCCGGTGGAATTTGTATTTTTGGTGAATATTTTAAAGAAAAAAATGGCCTTTTTCATGAAAACGTCGGCCGATTTTTTCAATAGCTTCCAGGTCTTTGGACCGATTGACTCGAAATTTCTCCCAGACGTGGTCCTATACTGGCTGAACGAGACACAGCAGTCCCCATTGGATTCGGGTGAAATTTGTATTTTTGGCGAATATTTTAGTGAGAGGGACAATGTTTCATGAGGCTGGCTTAAGGCTGAGGCTCGGGTTAGGGTAATGGTTAGGGTTATGGGGCTAGGGTTAGGGTTATGGGGCTAGGGTTAGGGTTACGGTCGTCTTTTGACCGATTGACTCGAAATTGCACACGCATGTCCTCCTCACTGGTGGAATGAGGCTCGCCGGTTTTGGTTGGATTCCGGTGGAATTTGTATTTTTGGTGAATATTTTAAAGAAAAAAATGGCCTTTTTCATGAAAACGTCGGCCGATTTTTTCAATAGCTTCCAGGTCTTTGGACCGATTGACTCGAAATTTCTCCCAGACGTGGTCCTATACTGGCTGAACGAGACACAGCAGTCCCCATTGGATTCGGGTGAAATTTGTATTTTTGGCGAATATTTTAGTGAGAGGGACAATGTTTCATGAGGCTGGCTTAAGGCTGAGGCTAGGGTTAGGGTTAGGGTTAGGGTTATGGGGCTAGGGTTAGGGTTATGGGGCTAGGGTTAGGGTTACGGTCGTCTTTTGACCGATTGACTCGAAATTGCACACGCATGTCCTCCTCACTGGTGGAATGAGGCTCGCCGGTTTTGGTTGGATTCCGGTGGAATTTGTATTTTTGGTGAATATTTTAAAGAAAAAAATGGCCTTTTTCATGAAAACGTCGGCCGATTTTTTCAATAGCTTCCAGGTCTTTGGACCGATTGACTCGAAATTTCTCCCAGACGTGGTCCTATACTGGCTGAACGAGACACAGCAGTCCCCATTGGATTCGGGTGAAATTTGTATTTTTGGCGAATATTTTAGTGAGAGGGACAATGTTTCATGAGGCTGGCTTAAGGCTGAGGCTAGGGTTAGGGTTAGGGTTATGAGGCTAGGGTTAGGGTTACGGTCGTCTTTTGACTGATTGACTCGAAATTGCACACGCATGTCCTCCTCACTGGTGGAATGAGGCTCGCCGGTTTTGGTTGGATTCCGGTGGAATTTGTATTTTTGGTGAATATTTTAAAGAAAAAAATGGCCTTTTTCATGAAAACGTCGGCCGATTTTTTCAATAGCTTCCAGGTCTTTGGACCGATTGACTCGAAATTTCTCCCAGACGTGGTCCTATACTGGCTGAACGAGACACAGCAGTCCCCATTGGATTCGGGTGAAATTTGTATTTTTGGCGAATATTTTAGTGAGAGGGACAATGTTTCATGAGGCTGGCTTAAGGCTGAGGCTAGGGTTAGGGTTAGGGTTAGGGTTATGGGGCTAGGGTTAGGGTTATGGGGCTAGGGTTAGGGTTACGGTCGTCTTTTGACCGATTGACTCGAAATTGCACACGCATGTCCTCCTCACTGGTGGAATGAGGTTCGCCGGTTTTGGTTGGATTCCGGTGGAATTTGTATTTTTGGTGAATATTGTAAAGAAAAAAATGACCTTTTTCATGAAAACGTCGGCCGATTTTTTCAATAGCTTCCAGGTCTTTGGACCGATTGACTCGAAATTTCTCCCAGACGTGGTCCTATACTGGCTGAACGAGACACAGCAGTCCCCATTGGATTCGGGTGAAATTTGTATTTTTGGCGAATATTTTAAAGAAAAAATGACCTTTTTCACGAAAACGTCGGCCGATTTTTTCAATAGCTTCCAGGTCTTTGGACCGATTGACTCGAAATTTCTCCCAGACGTGGTCCTATACTGGCTGAACGAGACACAGCAGTCCCCATTGGATTCGGGTGAAATTTGTATTTTTGGCGAATATTTTAGTGAGAGGGACAATGTTTCATGAGGCTGGCTTAAGGCTGAGGCTAGGGTTAGGGTTAGGGTTATGGGGCTAGGGTTAGGGTTACGGTCGTCTTTTGACCGATTGACTCGAAATTGCACACGCATGTCCTCCTCACTGGTGGAATGAGGCTCGCCGGTTTTGGTTGGATTCGGGTGAAATTTGTATTTTTGGCGAATATTTTAAAGAAAAAATGGCCTTTTTCATGAAAACGTCGGCCGATTTTTTCAATAGCTTCCAGGTCTTTGGACCGATTGACTCGAAATTTCTCCCAGACGTGGTCCTATACTGGCTGAACGAGACACAGCAGTCCCCATTGGATTCGGGTGAAATTTGTATTTTTGGCGAATATTTTAGTGAGAGGGACAATGTTTCATGAGGCTGGCTTAAGGCTGAGGCTAGGGTTAGGGTTAGGGTTAGGGTTATGGGGCTAGGGTTAGGGTTATGGGGCTAGGGTTAGGGTTACGGTCGTCTTTTGACCGATTGACTCGAAATTGCACACGCATGTCCTCCTCACTGGTGGAATGAGGCTCGCCGGTTTTGGTTGGATTCCGGTGGAATTTGTATTTTTGGTGAATATTTTAAAGAAAAAAATGGCCTTTTTCATGAAAACGTCGGCCGATTTTTTCAATAGCTTCCAGGTCTTTGGACCGATTGACTCGAAATTTCTCCCAGACGTGGTCCTATACTGGCTGAACGAGACACAGCAGTCCCCATTGGATTCGGGTGAAATTTGTATTTTTGGCGAATATTTTAGTGAGAGGGACAATGTTTCATGAGGCTGGCTTAAGGCTGAGGCTAGGGTTAGGGTTAGGGTTAGGGTTATGGGGCTAGGGTTAGGGTTATGGGGCTAGGGTTAGGGTTACGGTCGTCTTTTGACCGATTGACTCGAAATTGCACACGCATGTCCTCCTCACTGGTGGAATGAGGCTCGCCGGTTTTGGTTGGATTCCGGTGGAATTTGTATTTTTGGTGAATATTTTAAAGAAAAAAATGACCTTTTTCATGAAAACGTCGGCCGATTTTTTCAATAGCTTCCAGGTCTTTGGACCGATTGACTCGAAATTTCTCCCAGACGTGGTCCTATACTGGCTGAACGAGACACAGCAGTCCCCATTGGATTCGGGTGAAATTTGTATTTTTGGCGAATATTTTAAAGAAAAAATGACCTTTTTCACGAAAATGTCGGCCGATTTATTCAATAGCTTCCAGGTCTTTGGACCGATTGACTCGAAATTTCTCCCAGACGTGGTCCTATACTGGCTGAACGAGACACAGCAGTCCCCATTGGATTCGGGTGAAATTTGTATTTTTGGCGAATATTTTAGTGAGAGGGACAATGTTTCATGAGGCTGGCTTAAGGCTGAGGCTAGGGTTAGGGTTAGGGTTATGGGGCTAGGGTTAGGGTTACGGTCGTCTTTTGACCAATTGACTCGAAATTGCACACGCATGTCCTCCTCACTGGTGGAATGAGGCTCGCCGGTTTTGGTTGGATTCGGGTGAAATTTGTATTTTTGGCGAATATTTTAAAGAAAAAATGGCCTTTTTCATGAAAACGTCGGCCGATTTTTTCAATAGCTTCCAGGTCTTTGGACCGATTGACTCGAAATTTCTCCCAGACGTGGTCCTATACTGGCTGAACGAGACACAGCAGTCCCCATTGGATTCGGGTGAAATTTGTATTTTTGGCGAATATTTTAGTGAGAGGGACAATGTTTCATGAGGCTGGCTTAAGGCTGAGGCTAGGGTTAGGGTTAGGGTTAGGGTTATGGGGCTAGGGTTAGGGTTATGGGGCTAGGGTTAGGGTTACGGTCGTCTTTTGACCGATTGACTCGAAATTGCACACGCATGTCCTCCTCACTGGTGGAATGAGGCTCGCCGGTTTTGGTTGGATTCCGGTGGAATTTGTATTTTTGGTGAATATTTTAAAGAAAAAAATGGCCTTTTTCATGAAAACGTCGGCCGATTTTTTCAATAGCTTCCAGGTCTTTGGACCGATTGACTCGAAATTTCTCCCAGACGTGGTCCTATACTGGCTGAACGAGACACAGCAGTCCCCATTGGATTCGGGTGAAATTTGTATTTTTGGCGAATATTTTAAAGAAAAAATGACCTTTTTCACGAAAACGTCGGCCGATTTTTTCAATAGCTTCCAGGTCTTTGGACCGATTGACTCGAAATTTCTCCCAGACGTGGTCCTATACTGGCTGAACGAGACACAGCAGTCCCCATTGGATTCGGGTGAAATTTGTATTTTTGGCGAATATTTTAGTGAGAGGGACAATGTTTCATGAGGCTGGCTTAAGGCTGAGGCTAGGGTTAGGGTTAGGGTTAGGGTTATGGGGCTAGGGTTAGGGTTATGGGGCTAGGGTTAGGGTTACGGTCGTCTTTTGACCGATTGACTCGAAATTGCACACGCATGTCCTCCTCACTGGTGGAATGAGGCTCGCCGGTTTTGGTTGGATTCCGGTGGAATTTGTATTTTTGGTGAATATTTTAAAGAAAAAAATGGCCTTTTTCATGAAAACGTCGGCCGATTTTTTCAATAGCTTCCAGGTCTTTGGACCGATTGACTCGAAATTTCTCCCAGACGTGGTCCTATACTGGCTGAACGAGACACAGCAGTCCCCATTGGATTCGGGTGAAATTTGTATTTTTGGCGAATATTTTAGTGAGAGGGACAATGTTTCATGAGGCTGGCTTAAGGCTGAGGCTAGGGTTAGGGTTAGGGTTAGGGTTATGAGGCTAGGGTTAGGGTTACGGTCGTCTTTTGACCGATTGACTCGAAATTGCACACGCATGTCCTCCTCACTGGTGGAATGAGGCTCGCCGGTTTTGGTTGGATTCGGGTGAAATTTGTATTTTTGGCGAATATTTTAAAGAAAAAATGACCTTTTTCATGAAAACGTCGGCCGATTTTTTCAATAGCTTCCAGGTCTTTGGACCGATTGACTCGAAATTTCTCCCAGACGTGGTCCTATACTGGCTGAACGAGACACAGCAGTCCCCATTGGATTCGGGTGAAATTTGTATTTTTGGCGAATATTTTAAAGAAAAAATGGCCTTTTTCATGAAAACGTCGGCCGATTTTTTCAATAGCTTCCAGGTCTTTGGACCGATTGACTCGAAATTTCTCCCAGACGTGGTCCTATACTGGCTGAACGAGACACAGCAGTCCCCATTGGATTCGGGTGAAATTTGTATTTTTGGCGAATATTTTAAAGAAAAAATGGCCTTTTTCATGAAAACGTCGGCCGATTTTTTCAATAGCTTCCAGGTCTTTGGACCGATTGACTCGAAATTTCTCCCAGACGTGGTCCTATACTGGCTGAACGAGACACAGCAGTCCCCATTGGATTCGGGTGAAATTTGTATTTTTGGCGAATATTTTAGTGAGAGGGACAATGTTTCATGAGGCTGGCTTAAGGCTGAGGCTAGGGTTAGGGTTATGGGGCTAGGGTTAGGGTTATGGGGCTAGGGTTAGGGTTACGGTCGTCTTTTGACCGATTGACTCGAAATTGCACACGCATGTCCTCCTCACTGGTGGAATGAGGCTCGCCGGTTTTGGTTGGATTCCGGTGGAATCGGTATTTTTGGTGAATATTTTAAAGAAAAAAATGGCCTTTTTCATGAAAACGTTGGCCGATTTTTTCAATGGCTTCCAGGTCTTTGGACCGATTGACTCGAAATTTCTCCCAGACGTGGTCCTATACTGGCTGAACGAGACACAGCAGTCCCCATTGGATTCGGGTGAAATTTGTATTTTTGGCGAATATTTTAGTGAGAGGGACAATGTTTCATGAGGCTGGCTTAAGGCTGAGGCTAGGGTTAGGGTTAGGGTTAGGGTTATGAGGTTAGGGTTAGGGTTACGGTCGTCTTTTGACCGATTGACTCGAAATTGCACACGCATGTCCTCCTCACTGGTGGAATGAGGCTCGCCGGTTTTGGTTGGATTCCGGTGGAATTTGTATTTTTGGTGAATATTTTAAAGAAAAAAATGGCCTTTTTCATGAAAACGTTGGCCGATTTTTTCAATAGCTTCCAGGTCTTTGGACCGATTGACTCGAAATTTCTCCCAGACGTGGTCCTATACTGGCTGAACGAGACACAGCAGTCCCCATTGGATTCGGGTGAAATTTGTATTTTTGGCGAATATTTTAGTGAGAGGGACAATGTTTCATGAGGCTGGCTTAAGGCTGAGGCTAGGGTTAGGGTTATGGGGCTAGGGTTAGGGTTATGGGGCTAGGGTTAGGGTTACGGTCGTCTTTTGACCGATTGACTCGAAATTGCACACGCATGTCCTCCTCACTGGTGGAATGAGGCTCGCCGGTTTTGGTTGGATTCCGGTGGAATCGGTATTTTTGGTGAATATTTTAAAGAAAAAAATGGCCTTTTTCATGAAAACGTTGGCCGATTTTTTCAATGGCTTCCAGGTCTTTGGACCGATTGACTCGAAATTTCTCCCAGACGTGGTCCTATACTGGCTGAACGAGACACAGCAGTCCCCATTGGATTCGGGTGAAATTTGTATTTTTGGCGAATATTTTAGTGAGAGGGACAATGTTTCATGAGGCTGGCTTAAGGCTGAGGCTAGGGTTAGGGTTAGGGTTAGGGTTATGAGGTTAGGGTTAGGGTTACGGTCGTCTTTTGACCGATTGACTCGAAATTGCACACGCATGTCCTCCTCACTGGTGGAATGAGGCTCGCCGGTTTTGGTTGGATTCCGGTGGAATTTGTATTTTTGGTGAATATTTTAAAGAAAAAAATGGCCTTTTTCATGAAAACGTTGGCCGATTTTTTCAATAGCTTCCAGGTCTTTGGACCGATTGACTCGAAATTTCTCCCAGACGTGGTCCTATACTGGCTGAACGAGACACAGCAGTCCCCATTGGATTCGGGTGAAATTTGTATTTTTGGCGAATATTTTAGTGAGAGGGACAATGTTTCATGAGGCTGGCTTAAGGCTGAGGCTAGGGTTAGGGTTATGGGGCTAGGGTTAGGGTAATGGGGCTAGGGTTAGGGTTACGGTCGTCTTTTGACCGATTGACTCGAAATTGCACACGCATGTCCTCCTCACTGGTGGAATGAGGCTCGCCGGTTTTGGTTGGATTCCGGTGGAATTTGTATTTTTGGTGAATATTTTAAAGAAAAACGTCGGCCGATTTTTTCAATAGCTTCCAGGTCTTTGGACCGATTGACTCGAAATTTCTCCCAGACGTGGTCCTATACTGGCTGAACGAGACACAGCAGTCCCCATTGGATTCGGGTGAAATTTGTATTTTTGGCGAATATTTTAGTGAGAGGGACAATGTTTCATTAGGCTGGCTTAAGGCTGAGGCTAGGGTTAGGGTTAGGGTTAGGGTTATGAGGTTAGGGTTAGGGTTACGGTCGTCTTTTGACCGATTGACTCGAAATTGCACACGCATGTCCTCCTCACTGGTGGAATGAGGCTCGCCGGTTTTGGTTGGATTCCGGTGGAATTTGTATTTTTGGTGAATATTTTAAAGAAAAAAATGGCCTTTTTCATGAAAACGTTGGCCGATTTTTTCAATAGCTTCCAGGTCTTTGGACCGATTGACTCGAAATTTCTCCCAGACGTGGTCCTATACTGGCTGAACGAGACACAGCAGTCCCCATTGGATTCGGGTGAAATTTGTATTTTTGGCGAATATTTTAGTGAGAGGGACAATGTTTCATGAGGCTGGCTTAAGGCTGAGGCTAGGGTTAGGGTTATGGGGCTAGGGTTAGGGTAATGGGGCTAGGGTTAGGGTTACGGTCGTCTTTTGACCGATTGACTCGAAATTGCACACGCATGTCCTCCTCACTGGTGGAATGAGGCTCGCCGGTTTTGGTTGGATTCCGGTGGAATTTGTATTTTTGGTGAATATTTTAAAGAAAAACGTCGGCCGATTTTTTCAATAGCTTCCAGGTCTTTGGACCGATTGACTCGAAATTTCTCCCAGACGTGGTCCTATACTGGCTGAACGAGACACAGCAGTCCCCATTGGATTCGGGTGAAATTTGTATTTTTGGCGAATATTTTAAAGAAAAAATGGCCTTTTTCATGAAAATGTCGGCCGATTTTTTCAATAGCTTCCAGGTCTTTGGACCGATTGATCTCGAAATTTCTCCCAGACGTGGTCCTATACTGGCTGAACGAGACACAGCAGTCCCCATTGGATTCGGGTGAAATTTGTATTTTTGGCGAATATTTTAGTGAGAGGGACAATGTTTCATGAGGCTGGCTTAAGGCTGAGGCTAGGGTTAGGGTTAGGGTTAGGGTTATGGGGCTAGGGTTAGGGTTATGGGGCTAGGGTTAGGGTTACGGTCGTCTTTTGACCGATTGACTCGAAATTGCACACGCATGTCCTCCTCACTGGTGGAATGAGGCTCGCCGGTTTTGGTTGGATTCCGGTGGAATTTGTATTTTTGGTGAATATTTTAAAGAAAAAAATGACCTTTTTCATGAAAACGTCGGCCGATTTTTTCAATAGCTTCCAGGTCTTTGGACCGATTGACTCGAAATTTCTCCCAGACGTGGTCCTATACTGGCTGAACGAGACACAGCAGTCCCCATTGGATTCGGGTGAAATTTGTATTTTTGGCGAATATTTTAAAGAAAAAATGACCTTTTTCACGAAAACGTCGGCCGATTTTTTCAATAGCTTCCAGGTCTTTGGACCGATTGACTCGAAATTTCTCCCAGACGTGGTCCTATACTGGCTGAACGAGACACAGCAGTCCCCATTGGATTCGGGTGAAATTTGTATTTTTGGCGAATATTTTAAAGAAAAAAATGGCCTTTTTCATGAAAACGTCGGCCGATTTTTTCAATAGCTTCCAGGTCTTTGGACCGATTGACTCGAAATTTCTCCCAGACGTGGTCCTATACTGGCTGAACGAGACACAGCAGTCCCCATTGGATTCGGGTGAAATTTGTATTTTTGGCGAATATTTTAGTGAGAGGGACAATGTTTCATGAGGCTGGCTTAAGGCTGAGGCTAGGGTTAGGGTTAGGGTTAGGGTTATGAGGCTAGGGTTAGGGTTACGGTCGTGTTTTGACTGATTGACTCGAAATTGCACACGCATGTCCTCCTCACTGGTGGAATGAGGCTCGCCGGTTTTGGTTGGATTCCGGTGGAATTTGTATTTTTGGTGAATATTTTAAAGAAAAAAATGGCCTTTTTCATGAAAACGTCGGCCGATTTTTTCAATAGCTTCCAGGTCTTTGGACCGATTGACTCGAAATTTCTCCCAGACGTGGTCCTATACTGGCTGAACGAGACACAGCAGTCCCCATTGGATTCGGGTGAAATTTGTATTTTTGGCGAATATTTTAGTGAGAGGGACAATGTTTCATGAGGCTGGCTTAAGGCTGAGGCTAGGGTTAGGGTTAGGGTTAGGGTTATGGGGCTAGGGTTAGGGTTATGGGGCTAGGGTTAGGGTTACGGTCGTCTTTTGACCGATTTACTCGAAATTGCACACGCATGTCCTCCTCACTGGTGGAATGATGCTCGCCGGTTTTGGTTGGATTCCGGTGGAATTTGTATTTTTGGTGAATATTTTAAAGAAAAAAATGACCTTTTTCATGAAAACGTCGGCCGATTTTTTCAATAGCTTCCAGGTCTTTGGACCGATTGACTCGAAATTTCTCCCAGACGTGGTCCTATACTGGCTGAACGAGACACAGCAGTCCCCATTGGATTCGGGTGAAATTTGTATTTTTGGCGAATATTTTAGTGAGAGGGACAATGTTTCATGAGGCTGGCTTAAGGCTGAGGCTAGGGTTAGGGTTAGGGTTAGGGTTATGGGGCTAGGGTTAGGGTTATGGGGCTAGGGTTAGGGTTACGGTCGTCTTTTGACCGATTGACTCGAAATTGCACACGCATGTCCTCCTCACTGGTGGAATGAGGCTCGCCGGTTTTGGTTGGATTCCGGTGGAATTTGTATTTTTGGTGAATATTTTAAAGAAAAAAATGACCTTTTTCATGAAAACGTCGGCCGATTTTTTCAATAGCTTCCAGGTCTTTGGACCGATTGACTCGAAATTTCTCCCAGACGTGGTCCTATACTGGCTGAACGAGACACAGCAGTCCCCATTGGATTCGGGTGAAATTTGTATTTTTGGCGAATATTTTAGTGAGAGGGACAATGTTTCATGAGGCTGGCTTAAGGCTGAGGCTAGGGTTAGGGCTAGGGTTAGGGTTATGGGGCTAGGGTTAGGGTTATGGGGCTAGGGTTAGGGTTACGGTCGTCTTTTGACCGATTGACTCGAAATTGCACACGCATGTCCTCCTCACTGGTGGAATGAGGCTCGCCAGTTTTGGTTGGATTCCGGTGGAATTTGTATTTTTGGTGAATATTTTAAAGAAAAAAATGGCCTTTTTCATGAAAACGTCGGCCGATTTTTTCAATAGCTTCCAGGTCTTTGGACCGATTGACTCGAAATTTCTCCCAGACGTGGTCCTATACTGGCTGAACGAGACACAGCAGTCCCCATTGGATTCGGGTGAAATTTGTATTTTTGGCGAATATTTTAGTGAGAGGGACAATGTTTCATGAGGCTGGCTTAAGGCTGAGGCTAGGGTTAGGGTTAGGGTTAGGGTTATGAGGCTAGGGTTAGGGTTACGGTCGTCTTTTGACCGATTGACTCGAAATTGCACACGCATGTCCTCCTCACTGGTGGAATGAGGCTCGCCGGTTTTGGTTGGATTCGGGTGAAATTTGTATTTTTGGTGAATATTTTAAAGAAAAAAATGACCTTTTTCATGAAAACGTCGGCCGATTTTTTCAATAGCTTCCAGGTCTTTGGACCGATTGACTCGAAATTTCTCCCAGACGTGGTCCTATACTGGCTGAACGAGACACAGCAGTCCCCATTGGATTCGGGTGAAATTTGTATTTTTGGCGAATATTTTAAAGAAAAAATGACCTTTTTCACGAAAACGTCGGCCGATTTTTTCAATAGCTTCCAGGTCTTTGGACCGATTGACTCGAAATTTCTCCCAGACGTGGTCCTATACTGGCTGAACGAGACACAGCAGTCCCCATTGGATTCGGGTGAAATTTGTATTTTTGGCGAATATTTTAAAGAAAAAATGGCCTTTTTCATGAAAACGTCGGCCGATTTTTTCAATAGCTTCCAGGTCTTTGGACCGATTGACTCGAAATTTCTCCCAGACGTGGTCCTATACTGGCTGAACGAGACACAGCAGTCCCCATTGGATTCGGGTGAAATTTGTATTTTTGGCGAATATTTTAGTGAGAGGGACAATGTTTCATGAGGCTGGCTTAAGGCTGAGGCTAGGGTTAGGGTTAGGGTTAGGGTTATGAGGCTAGGGTTAGGGTTACGGTCGTGTTTTGACTGATTGACTCGAAATTGCACACGCATGTCCTCCTCACTGGTGGAATGAGGCTCGCCGGTTTTGGTTGGATTCCGGTGGAATTTGTATTTTTGGTGAATATTTTAAAGAAAAAAATGGCCTTTTTCATGAAAACGTCGGCCGATTTTTTCAATAGCTTCCAGGTCTTTGGACCGATTGACTCGAAATTTCTCCCAGACGTGGTCCTATACTGGCTGAACGAGACACAGCAGTCCCCATTGGATTCGGGTGAAATTTGTATTTTTGGCGAATATTTTAGTGAGAGGGACAATGTTTCATGAGGCTGGCTTAAGGCTGAGGCTAGGGTTAGGGTTAGGGTTAGGGTTATGGGGCTAGGGTTAGGGTTATGGGGCTAGGGTTAGGGTTACGGTCGTCTTTTGACCGATTTACTCGAAATTGCACACGCATGTCCTCCTCACTGGTGGAATGATGCTCGCCGGTTTTGGTTGGATTCCGGTGGAATTTGTATTTTTGGTGAATATTTTAAAGAAAAAAATGACCTTTTTCATGAAAACGTCGGCCGATTTTTTCAATAGCTTCCAGGTCTTTGGACCGATTGACTCGAAATTTCTCCCAGACGTGGTCCTATACTGGCTGAACGAGACACAGCAGTCCCCATTGGATTCGGGTGAAATTTGTATTTTTGGCGAATATTTTAGTGAGAGGGACAATGTTTCATGAGGCTGGCTTAAGGCTGAGGCTAGGGTTAGGGTTAGGGTTAGGGTTATGGGGCTAGGGTTAGGGTTATGGGGCTAGGGTTAGGGTTACGGTCGTCTTTTGACCGATTGACTCGAAATTGCACACGCATGTCCTCCTCACTGGTGGAATGAGGCTCGCCGGTTTTGGTTGGATTCCGGTGGAATTTGTATTTTTGGTGAATATTTTAAAGAAAAAAATGACCTTTTTCATGAAAACGTCGGCCGATTTTTTCAATAGCTTCCAGGTCTTTGGACCGATTGACTCGAAATTTCTCCCAGACGTGGTCCTATACTGGCTGAACGAGACACAGCAGTCCCCATTGGATTCGGGTGAAATTTGTATTTTTGGCGAATATTTTAAAGAAAAAATGACCTTTTTCACGAAAACGTCGGCCGATTTTTTCAATAGCTTCCAGGTCTTTGGACCGATTGACTCGAAATTTCTCCCAGACGTGGTCCTATACTGGCTGAACGAGACACAGCAGTCCCCATTGGATTCGGGTGAAATTTGTATTTTTGGCGAATATTTTAGTGAGAGGGACAATGTTTCATGAGGCTGGCTTAAGGCTGAGGCTAGGGTTAGGGTTAGGGTTATGGGGCTAGGGTTAGGGTTACGGTCGTCTTTTGACCGATTGACTCGAAATTGCACACGCATGTCCTCCTCACTGGTGGAATGAGGCTCGCCGGTTTTGGTTGGATTCGGGTGAAATTTGTATTTTTGGCGAATATTTTAAAGAAAAAATGGCCTTTTTCATGAAAACGTCGGCCGATTTTTTCAATAGCTTCCAGGTCTTTGGACCGATTGACTCGAAATTTCTCCCAGACGTGGTCCTATACTGGCTGAACGAGACACAGCAGTCCCCATTGGATTCGGGTGAAATTTGTATTTTTGGCGAATATTTTAGTGAGAGGGACAATGTTTCATGAGGCTGGCTTAAGGCTGAGGCTAGGGTTAGGGTTAGGGTTAGGGTTATGGGGCTAGGGTTAGGGTTATGGGGCTAGGGTTAGGGTTACGGTCGTCTTTTGACCGATTGACTCGAAATTGCACACGCATGTCCTCCTCACTGGTGGAATGAGGCTCGCCGGTTTTGGTTGGATTCCGGTGGAATTTGTATTTTTGGTGAATATTTTAAAGAAAAAAATGGCCTTTTTCATGAAAACGTCGGCCGATTTTTTCAATAGCTTCCAGGTCTTTGGACCGATTGACTCGAAATTTCTCCCAGACGTGGTCCTATACTGGCTGAACGAGACACAGCAGTCCCCATTGGATTCGGGTGAAATTTGTATTTTTGGCGAATATTTTAGTGAGAGGGACAATGTTTCATGAGGCTGGCTTAAGGCTGAGGCTAGGGTTAGGGTTAGGGTTAGGGTTATGGGGCTAGGGTTAGGGTTATGGGGCTAGGGTTAGGGTTACGGTCGTCTTTTGACCGATTGACTCGAAATTGCACACGCATGTCCTCCTCACTGGTGGAATGAGGCTCGCCGGTTTTGGTTGGATTCCGGTGGAATTTGTATTTTTGGTGAATATTTTAAAGAAAAAAATGACCTTTTTCATGAAAACGTCGGCCGATTTTTTCAATAGCTTCCAGGTCTTTGGACCGATTGACTCGAAATTTCTCCCAGACGTGGTCCTATACTGGCTGAACGAGACACAGCAGTCCCCATTGGATTCGGGTGAAATTTGTATTTTTGGCGAATATTTTAAAGAAAAAATGACCTTTTTCACGAAAATGTCGGCCGATTTATTCAATAGCTTCCAGGTCTTTGGACCGATTGACTCGAAATTTCTCCCAGACGTGGTCCTATACTGGCTGAACGAGACACAGCAGTCCCCATTGGATTCGGGTGAAATTTGTATTTTTGGCGAATATTTTAGTGAGAGGGACAATGTTTCATGAGGCTGGCTTAAGGCTGAGGCTAGGGTTAGGGTTAGGGTTATGGGGCTAGGGTTAGGGTTATGGGGCTAGGGTTAGGGTTACGGTCGTCTTTTGACCGATTGACTCGAAATTGCACACGCATGTCCTCCTCACTGGTGGAATGAGGCTCGCCGGTTTTGGTTGGATTCCGGTGGAATTTGTATTTTTGGTGAATATTTTAAAGAAAAAAATGGCCTTTTTCATGAAAACGTCGGCCGATTTTTTCAATAGCTTCCAGGTCTTTGGACCGATTGACTCGAAATTTCTCCCAGACGTGGTCCTATACTGGCTGAACGAGACACAGCAGTCCCCATTGGATTCGGGTGAAATTTGTATTTTTGGCGAATATTTTAGTGAGAGGGACAATGTTTCATGAGGCTGGCTTAAGGCTGAGGCTAGGGTTAGGGTTAGGGTTAGGATTATGAGGCTAGGGTTAGGGTTACGGTCGTCTTTTGACTGATTGACTCGAAATTGCACACGCATGTCCTCCTCACTGGTGGAATGAGGCTCGCCGGTTTTGGTTGGATTCCGGTGGAATTTGTATTTTTGGTGAATATTTTAAAGAAAAAAATGGCCTTTTTCATGAAAACGTCGGCCGATTTTTTCAATAGCTTCCAGGTCTTTGGACCGATTGACTCGAAATTTCTCCCAGACGTGGTCCTATACTGGCTGAACGACACACAGCAGTCCCCATTGGATTCGGGTGAAATTTGTATTTTTGGCGAATATTTTAGTGAGAGGGACAATGTTTCATGAGGCTGGCTTAAGGCTGAGGCTAGGGTTAGGGTTAGGGTTAGGGTTATGGGGCTAGGGTTAGGGTTATGGGGCTAGGGTTAGGGTTACGGTCGTCTTTTGACCGATTGACTCGAAATTGCACACGCATGTCCTCCTCACTGGTGGAATGAGGCTCGCCGGTTTTGGTTGGATTCCGGTGGAATTTGTATTTTTGGTGAATATTGTAAAGAAAAAAATGACCTTTTTCATGAAAACGTCGGCCGATTTTTTCAATAGCTTCCAGGTCTTTGGACCGATTGACTCGAAATTTCTCCCAGACGTGGTCCTATACTGGCTGAACGAGACACAGCAGTCCCCATTGGATTCGGGTGAAATTTGTATTTTTGGCGAATATTTTAGTGAGAGGGACAATGTTTCATGAGGCTGGCTTAAGGCTGAGGCTAGGGTTAGGGTTAGGGTTAGGGTTATGGGGCTAGGGTTAGGGTTATGGGGCTAGGGTTAGGGTTACGGTCGTCTTTTGACCGATTGACTCGAAATTGCACACGCATGTCCTCCTCACTGGTGGAATGAGGCTCGCCGGTTTTGGTTGGATTCCGGTGGAATTTGTATTTTTGGTGAATATTTTAAAGAAAAAAATGGCCTTTTTCATGAAAACGTCGGCCGATTTTTTCAATAGCTTCCAGGTCTTTGGACCGATTGACTCGAAATTTCTCCCAGACGTGGTCCTATACTGGCTGAACGAGACACAGCAGTCCCCATTGGATTCGGGTGAAATTTGTATTTTTGGCGAATATTTTAGTGAGAGGGACAATGTTTCATGAGGCTGGCTTAAGGCTGAGGCTAGGGTTAGGGTTAGGGTTATGAGGCTAGGGTTAGGGTTACGGTCGTCTTTTGACTGATTGACTCGAAATTGCACACGCATGTCCTCCTCACTGGTGGAATGAGGCTCGCCGGTTTTGGTTGGATTCCGGTGGAACTTGTATTTTTGGTGAATATTTTAAAGAAAAAAATGGCCTTTTTCATGAAAACGTCGGCCGATTTTTTCAATAGCTTCCAGGTCTTTGGACCGATTGACTCGAAATTTCTCCCAGACGTGGTCCTATACTGGCTGAACGAGACACAGCAGTCCCCATTGGATTCGGGTGAAATTTGTATTTTTGGCGAATATTTTAGTGAGAGGGACAATGTTTCATGAGGCTGGCTTAAGGCTGAGGCTAGGGTTAGGGTTAGGGTTAGGGTTATGGGGCTAGGGTTAGGGTTATGGGGCTAGGGTTAGGGTTACGGTCGTCTTTTGACCGATTGACTCGAAATTGCACACGCATGTCCTCCTCACTGGTGGAATGAGGCTCGCCGGTTTTGGTTGGATTCCGGTGGAATTTGTATTTTTGGTGAATATTTTAAAGAAAAAAATGGCCTTTTTCATGAAAACGTCGGCCGATTTTTTCAATAGCTTCCAGGTCTTTGGACCGATTGACTCGAAATTTCTCCCAGACGTGGTCCTATACTGGCTGAACGAGACACAGCAGTCCCCATTGGATTCGGGTGAAATTTGTATTTTTGGCGAATATTCTAGTGAGAGGGACAATGTTTCATGAGGCTGGCTTAAGGCTGAGGCTAGGGTTAGGGTTAGGGTTAGGGTTATGAGGCTAGGGTTAGGGTTACGGTCGTCTTTTGACTGATTGACTCGAAATTGCACACGCATGTCCTCCTCACTGGTGGAATGAGGCTCGCCGGTTTTGGTTGGATTCCGGTGGAATTTGTATTTTTGGTGAATATTTTAAAGAAAAAAATGGCCTTTTTCATGAAAACGTCGGCCGATTTTTTCAATAGCTTCCAGGTCTTTGGACCGATTGACTCGAAATTTCTCCCAGACGTGGTCCTATACTGGCTGAACGAGACACAGCAGTCCCCATTGGATTCGGGTGAAATTTGTATTTTTGGCGAATATTTTAGTGAGAGGGACAATGTTTCATGAGGCTGGCTTAAGGCTGAGGCTAGGGTTAGGGTTAGGGTTAGGGTTATGGGGCTAGGGTTAGGGTTATGGGGCTAGGGTTAGGGTTACGGTCGTCTTTTGACCGATTGACTCGAAATTGCACACGCATGTCCTCCTCACTGGTGGAATGAGGCTCGCCGGTTTTGGTTGGATTCCGGTGGAATTTGTATTTTTGGTGAATATTTTAAAGAAAAAAATGACCTTTTTCATGAAAACGTCGGCCGATTTTTTCAATAGCTTCCAGGTCTTTGGACCGATTGACTCGAAATTTCTCCCAGACGTGGTCCTATACTGGCTGAACGAGACACAGCAGTCCCCATTGGATTCGGGTGAAATTTGTATTTTTGGCGAATATTTTAGTGAGAGGGACAATGTTTCATGAGGCTGGTTTAAGGCTGAGGCTCGGGTTAGGGTAATGGTTAGGGTTATGGGGCTAGGGTTAGGGTTATGGGGCTAGGGTTAGGGTTACGGTCGTCTTTTGACCGATTGACTCGAAATTGCACACGCATGTCCTCCTCACTGGTGGAATGAGGCTCGCCGGTTTTGGTTGGATTCCGGTGGAATTTGTATTTTTGGTGAATATTGTAAAGAAAAAAATGACCTTTTTCATGAAAACGTCGGCCGATTTTTTCAATAGCTTCCAGGTCTTTGGACCGATTGACTCGAAATTTCTCCCAGACGTGGTCCTATACTGGCTGAACGAGACACAGCAGTCCCCATTGGATTCGGGTGAAATTTGTATTTTTGGCGAATATTTTAGTGAGAGGGACAATGTTTCATGAGGCTGGCTTAAGGCTGAGGCTAGGGTTAGGGTTAGGGTTAGGGTTATGGGGCTAGGGTTAGGGTTATGGGGCTAGGGTTAGGGCTACGGTCGTCTTTTGACCGATTGACTCGAAATTGCACACGCATGTCCTCCTCACTGGTGGAATGAGGCTCGCCGGTTTTGGTTGGATTCCGGTGGAATTTGTATTTTTGGTGAATATTTTAAAGAAAAAAATGGCCTTTTTCATGAAAACGTCGGCCGATTTTTTCAATAGCTTCCAGGTCTTTGGACCGATTGACTCGAAATTTCTCCCAGACGTGGTCCTATACTGGCTGAACGAGACACAGCAGTCCCCATTGGATTCGGGTGAAATTTGTATTTTTGGCGAATATTTTAGTGAGAGGGACAATGTTTCATGAGGCTGGCTTAAGGCTGAGGCTAGGGTTAGGGTTAGGGTTATGAGGCTAGGGTTAGGGTTACGGTCGTCTTTTGACTGATTGACTCGAAATTGCACACGCATGTCCTCCTCACTGGTGGAATGAGGCTCGCCGGTTTTGGTTGAATTCCGGTGGAATTTGTATTTTTGGTGAATATTTTAAAGAAAAAAATGGCCTTTTTCATGAAAACGTCGGCCGATTTTTTCAATAGCTTCCAGGTCTTTGGACCGATTGACTCGAAATTTCTCCCAGACGTGGTCCTATACTGGCTGAACGAGACACAGCAGTCCCCATTGGATTCGGGTGAAATTTGTATTTTTGGCGAATATTTTAGTGAGAGGGACAATGTTTCATGAGGCTGGCTTAAGGCTGAGGCTAGGGTTAGGGTTAGGGTTAGGGTTATGGGGCTAGGGTTAGGGTTATGGGGCTAGGGTTAGGGTTACGGTCGTCTTTTGACCGATTGACTCGAAATTGCACACGCATGTCCTCCTCACTGGTGGAATGAGGCTCGCCGGTTTTGGTTGGATTCCGGTGGAATTTGTATTTTTGGTGAATATTGTAAAGAAAAAAATGACCTTTTTCATGAAAACGTCGGCCGATTTTTTCAATAGCTTCCAGGTCTTTGGACCGATTGACTCGAAATTTCTCCCAGACGTGGTCCTATACTGGCTGAACGAGACACAGCAGTCCCCATTGGATTCGGGTGAAATTTGTATTTTTGGCGAATATTTTAAAGAAAAAATGACCTTTTTCACGAAAACGTCGGCCGATTTTTTCAATAGCTTCCAGGTCTTTGGACCGATTGACTCGAAATTTCTCCCAGACGTGGTCCTATACTGGCTGAACGAGACACAGCAGTCCCCATTGGATTCGGGTGAAATTTGTATTTTTGGCGAATATTTTAGTGAGAGGGACAATGTTTCATGAGGCTGGCTTAAGGCTGAGGCTAGGGTTAGGGTTAGGGTTATGGGGCTAGGGTTAGGGTTACGGTCGTCTTTTGACCGATTGACTCGAAATTGCACACGCATGTCCTCCTCACTGGTGGAATGAGGCTCGCCGGTTTTGGTTGGATTCGGGTGAAATTTGTATTTTTGGCGAATATTTTAAAGAAAAAATGGCCTTTTTCATGAAAACGTCGGCCGATTTTTTCAATAGCTTCCAGGTCTTTGGACCGATTGACTCGAAATTTCTCCCAGACGTGGTCCTATACTGGCTGAACGAGACACAGCAGTCCCCATTGGATTCGGGTGAAATTTGTATTTTTGGCGAATATTTTAGTGAGAGGGACAATGTTTCATGAGGCTGGCTTAAGGCTGAGGCTAGGGTTAGGGTTAGGGTTAGGGTTATGGGGCTAGGGTTAGGGTTATGGGGCTAGGGTTAGGGTTACGGTCGTCTTTTGACCGATTGACTCGAAATTGCACACGCATGTCCTCCTCAC
This sequence comes from Pagrus pagrus, assembly GCF_965226575.1. Classification (NCBI taxonomy): domain Eukaryota; kingdom Metazoa; phylum Chordata; class Actinopteri; order Spariformes; family Sparidae; genus Pagrus; species Pagrus pagrus. The sequence continues at coordinate 14,441 of NW_028175161.1, read as the reverse complement.
TGGTGGAATGAGGCTCGCCGGTTTTGGTTGGATTCCGGTGGAATTTGTATTTTTGGTGAATATTTTAAAGAAAAAAATGGCCTTTTTCATGAAAACGTCGGCCGATTTTTTCAATAGCTTCCAGGTCTTTGGACCGATTGACTCGAAATTTCTCCCAGACGTGGTCCTATACTGGCTGAACGAGACACAGCAGTCCCCATTGGATTCGGGTGAAATTTGTATTTTTGGCGAATATTTTAGTGAGAGGGACAATGTTTCATGAGGCTGGCTTAAGGCTGAGGCTAGGGTTAGGGTTAGGGTTAGGGTTATGGGGCTAGGGTTAGGGTTATGGGGCTAGGGTTAGGGTTACGGTCGTCTTTTGACCGATTGACTCGAAATTGCACACGCATGTCCTCCTCACTGGTGGAATGAGGCTCGCCGGTTTTGGTTGGATTCCGGTGGAATTTGTATTTTTGGTGAATATTTTAAAGAAAAAAATGACCTTTTTCATGAAAACGTCGGCCGATTTTTTCAATAGCTTCCAGGTCTTTGGACCGATTGACTCGAAATTTCTCCCAGACGTGGTCCTATACTGGCTGAACGAGACACAGCAGTCCCCATTGGATTCGGGTGAAATTTGTATTTTTGGCGAATATTTTAAAGAAAAAATGACCTTTTTCACGAAAATGTCGGCCGATTTATTCAATAGCTTCCAGGTCTTTGGACCGATTGACTCGAAATTTCTCCCAGACGTGGTCCTATACTGGCTGAACGAGACACAGCAGTCCCCATTGGATTCGGGTGAAATTTGTATTTTTGGCGAATATTTTAGTGAGAGGGACAATGTTTCATGAGGCTGGCTTAAGGCTGAGGCTAGGGTTAGGGTTAGGGTTATGGGGCTAGGGTTAGGGTTACGGTCGTCTTTTGACCAATTGACTCGAAATTGCACACGCATGTCCTCCTCACTGGTGGAATGAGGCTCGCCGGTTTTGGTTGGATTCGGGTGAAATTTGTATTTTTGGCGAATATTTTAAAGAAAAAATGGCCTTTTTCATGAAAACGTCGGCCGATTTTTTCAATAGCTTCCAGGTCTTTGGACCGATTGACTCGAAATTTCTCCCAGACGTGGTCCTATACTGGCTGAACGAGACACAGCAGTCCCCATTGGATTCGGGTGAAATTTGTATTTTTGGCGAATATTTTAGTGAGAGGGACAATGTTTCATGAGGCTGGCTTAAGGCTGAGGCTAGGGTTAGGGTTAGGGTTAGGGTTATGGGGCTAGGGTTAGGGTTATGGGGCTAGGGTTAGGGTTACGGTCGTCTTTTGACCGATTGACTCGAAATTGCACACGCATGTCCTCCTCACTGGTGGAATGAGGCTCGCCGGTTTTGGTTGGATTCCGGTGGAATTTGTATTTTTGGTGAATATTTTAAAGAAAAAAATGGCCTTTTTCATGAAAACGTCGGCCGATTTTTTCAATAGCTTCCAGGTCTTTGGACCGATTGACTCGAAATTTCTCCCAGACGTGGTCCTATACTGGCTGAACGAGACACAGCAGTCCCCATTGGATTCGGGTGAAATTTGTATTTTTGGCGAATATTTTAAAGAAAAAATGACCTTTTTCACGAAAACGTCGGCCGATTTTTTCAATAGCTTCCAGGTCTTTGGACCGATTGACTCGAAATTTCTCCCAGACGTGGTCCTATACTGGCTGAACGAGACACAGCAGTCCCCATTGGATTCGGGTGAAATTTGTATTTTTGGCGAATATTTTAGTGAGAGGGACAATGTTTCATGAGGCTGGCTTAAGGCTGAGGCTAGGGTTAGGGTTAGGGTTAGGGTTATGGGGCTAGGGTTAGGGTTATGGGGCTAGGGTTAGGGTTACGGTCGTCTTTTGACCGATTGACTCGAAATTGCACACGCATGTCCTCCTCACTGGTGGAATGAGGCTCGCCGGTTTTGGTTGGATTCCGGTGGAATTTGTATTTTTGGTGAATATTTTAAAGAAAAAAATGGCCTTTTTCATGAAAACGTCGGCCGATTTTTTCAATAGCTTCCAGGTCTTTGGACCGATTGACTCGAAATTTCTCCCAGACGTGGTCCTATACTGGCTGAACGAGACACAGCAGTCCCCATTGGATTCGGGTGAAATTTGTATTTTTGGCGAATATTTTAGTGAGAGGGACAATGTTTCATGAGGCTGGCTTAAGGCTGAGGCTAGGGTTAGGGTTAGGGTTAGGGTTATGAGGCTAGGGTTAGGGTTACGGTCGTCTTTTGACCGATTGACTCGAAATTGCACACGCATGTCCTCCTCACTGGTGGAATGAGGCTCGCCGGTTTTGGTTGGATTCGGGTGAAATTTGTATTTTTGGCGAATATTTTAAAGAAAAAATGACCTTTTTCATGAAAACGTCGGCCGATTTTTTCAATAGCTTCCAGGTCTTTGGACCGATTGACTCGAAATTTCTCCCAGACGTGGTCCTATACTGGCTGAACGAGACACAGCAGTCCCCATTGGATTCGGGTGAAATTTGTATTTTTGGCGAATATTTTAAAGAAAAAATGGCCTTTTTCATGAAAACGTCGGCCGATTTTTTCAATAGCTTCCAGGTCTTTGGACCGATTGACTCGAAATTTCTCCCAGACGTGGTCCTATACTGGCTGAACGAGACACAGCAGTCCCCATTGGATTCGGGTGAAATTTGTATTTTTGGCGAATATTTTAAAGAAAAAATGGCCTTTTTCATGAAAACGTCGGCCGATTTTTTCAATAGCTTCCAGGTCTTTGGACCGATTGACTCGAAATTTCTCCCAGACGTGGTCCTATACTGGCTGAACGAGACACAGCAGTCCCCATTGGATTCGGGTGAAATTTGTATTTTTGGCGAATATTTTAGTGAGAGGGACAATGTTTCATGAGGCTGGCTTAAGGCTGAGGCTAGGGTTAGGGTTATGGGGCTAGGGTTAGGGTTATGGGGCTAGGGTTAGGGTTACGGTCGTCTTTTGACCGATTGACTCGAAATTGCACACGCATGTCCTCCTCACTGGTGGAATGAGGCTCGCCGGTTTTGGTTGGATTCCGGTGGAATCGGTATTTTTGGTGAATATTTTAAAGAAAAAAATGGCCTTTTTCATGAAAACGTTGGCCGATTTTTTCAATGGCTTCCAGGTCTTTGGACCGATTGACTCGAAATTTCTCCCAGACGTGGTCCTATACTGGCTGAACGAGACACAGCAGTCCCCATTGGATTCGGGTGAAATTTGTATTTTTGGCGAATATTTTAGTGAGAGGGACAATGTTTCATGAGGCTGGCTTAAGGCTGAGGCTAGGGTTAGGGTTAGGGTTAGGGTTATGAGGTTAGGGTTAGGGTTACGGTCGTCTTTTGACCGATTGACTCGAAATTGCACACGCATGTCCTCCTCACTGGTGGAATGAGGCTCGCCGGTTTTGGTTGGATTCCGGTGGAATTTGTATTTTTGGTGAATATTTTAAAGAAAAAAATGGCCTTTTTCATGAAAACGTTGGCCGATTTTTTCAATAGCTTCCAGGTCTTTGGACCGATTGACTCGAAATTTCTCCCAGACGTGGTCCTATACTGGCTGAACGAGACACAGCAGTCCCCATTGGATTCGGGTGAAATTTGTATTTTTGGCGAATATTTTAGTGAGAGGGACAATGTTTCATGAGGCTGGCTTAAGGCTGAGGCTAGGGTTAGGGTTATGGGGCTAGGGTTAGGGTTATGGGGCTAGGGTTAGGGTTACGGTCGTCTTTTGACCGATTGACTCGAAATTGCACACGCATGTCCTCCTCACTGGTGGAATGAGGCTCGCCGGTTTTGGTTGGATTCCGGTGGAATCGGTATTTTTGGTGAATATTTTAAAGAAAAAAATGGCCTTTTTCATGAAAACGTTGGCCGATTTTTTCAATGGCTTCCAGGTCTTTGGACCGATTGACTCGAAATTTCTCCCAGACGTGGTCCTATACTGGCTGAACGAGACACAGCAGTCCCCATTGGATTCGGGTGAAATTTGTATTTTTGGCGAATATTTTAGTGAGAGGGACAATGTTTCATGAGGCTGGCTTAAGGCTGAGGCTAGGGTTAGGGTTAGGGTTAGGGTTATGAGGTTAGGGTTAGGGTTACGGTCGTCTTTTGACCGATTGACTCGAAATTGCACACGCATGTCCTCCTCACTGGTGGAATGAGGCTCGCCGGTTTTGGTTGGATTCCGGTGGAATTTGTATTTTTGGTGAATATTTTAAAGAAAAAAATGGCCTTTTTCATGAAAACGTTGGCCGATTTTTTCAATAGCTTCCAGGTCTTTGGACCGATTGACTCGAAATTTCTCCCAGACGTGGTCCTATACTGGCTGAACGAGACACAGCAGTCCCCATTGGATTCGGGTGAAATTTGTATTTTTGGCGAATATTTTAGTGAGAGGGACAATGTTTCATGAGGCTGGCTTAAGGCTGAGGCTAGGGTTAGGGTTATGGGGCTAGGGTTAGGGTAATGGGGCTAGGGTTAGGGTTACGGTCGTCTTTTGACCGATTGACTCGAAATTGCACACGCATGTCCTCCTCACTGGTGGAATGAGGCTCGCCGGTTTTGGTTGGATTCCGGTGGAATTTGTATTTTTGGTGAATATTTTAAAGAAAAACGTCGGCCGATTTTTTCAATAGCTTCCAGGTCTTTGGACCGATTGACTCGAAATTTCTCCCAGACGTGGTCCTATACTGGCTGAACGAGACACAGCAGTCCCCATTGGATTCGGGTGAAATTTGTATTTTTGGCGAATATTTTAGTGAGAGGGACAATGTTTCATTAGGCTGGCTTAAGGCTGAGGCTAGGGTTAGGGTTAGGGTTAGGGTTATGAGGTTAGGGTTAGGGTTACGGTCGTCTTTTGACCGATTGACTCGAAATTGCACACGCATGTCCTCCTCACTGGTGGAATGAGGCTCGCCGGTTTTGGTTGGATTCCGGTGGAATTTGTATTTTTGGTGAATATTTTAAAGAAAAAAATGGCCTTTTTCATGAAAACGTTGGCCGATTTTTTCAATAGCTTCCAGGTCTTTGGACCGATTGACTCGAAATTTCTCCCAGACGTGGTCCTATACTGGCTGAACGAGACACAGCAGTCCCCATTGGATTCGGGTGAAATTTGTATTTTTGGCGAATATTTTAGTGAGAGGGACAATGTTTCATGAGGCTGGCTTAAGGCTGAGGCTAGGGTTAGGGTTATGGGGCTAGGGTTAGGGTAATGGGGCTAGGGTTAGGGTTACGGTCGTCTTTTGACCGATTGACTCGAAATTGCACACGCATGTCCTCCTCACTGGTGGAATGAGGCTCGCCGGTTTTGGTTGGATTCCGGTGGAATTTGTATTTTTGGTGAATATTTTAAAGAAAAACGTCGGCCGATTTTTTCAATAGCTTCCAGGTCTTTGGACCGATTGACTCGAAATTTCTCCCAGACGTGGTCCTATACTGGCTGAACGAGACACAGCAGTCCCCATTGGATTCGGGTGAAATTTGTATTTTTGGCGAATATTTTAAAGAAAAAATGGCCTTTTTCATGAAAATGTCGGCCGATTTTTTCAATAGCTTCCAGGTCTTTGGACCGATTGATCTCGAAATTTCTCCCAGACGTGGTCCTATACTGGCTGAACGAGACACAGCAGTCCCCATTGGATTCGGGTGAAATTTGTATTTTTGGCGAATATTTTAGTGAGAGGGACAATGTTTCATGAGGCTGGCTTAAGGCTGAGGCTAGGGTTAGGGTTAGGGTTAGGGTTATGGGGCTAGGGTTAGGGTTATGGGGCTAGGGTTAGGGTTACGGTCGTCTTTTGACCGATTGACTCGAAATTGCACACGCATGTCCTCCTCACTGGTGGAATGAGGCTCGCCGGTTTTGGTTGGATTCCGGTGGAATTTGTATTTTTGGTGAATATTTTAAAGAAAAAAATGACCTTTTTCATGAAAACGTCGGCCGATTTTTTCAATAGCTTCCAGGTCTTTGGACCGATTGACTCGAAATTTCTCCCAGACGTGGTCCTATACTGGCTGAACGAGACACAGCAGTCCCCATTGGATTCGGGTGAAATTTGTATTTTTGGCGAATATTTTAAAGAAAAAATGACCTTTTTCACGAAAACGTCGGCCGATTTTTTCAATAGCTTCCAGGTCTTTGGACCGATTGACTCGAAATTTCTCCCAGACGTGGTCCTATACTGGCTGAACGAGACACAGCAGTCCCCATTGGATTCGGGTGAAATTTGTATTTTTGGCGAATATTTTAAAGAAAAAAATGGCCTTTTTCATGAAAACGTCGGCCGATTTTTTCAATAGCTTCCAGGTCTTTGGACCGATTGACTCGAAATTTCTCCCAGACGTGGTCCTATACTGGCTGAACGAGACACAGCAGTCCCCATTGGATTCGGGTGAAATTTGTATTTTTGGCGAATATTTTAGTGAGAGGGACAATGTTTCATGAGGCTGGCTTAAGGCTGAGGCTAGGGTTAGGGTTAGGGTTAGGGTTATGAGGCTAGGGTTAGGGTTACGGTCGTGTTTTGACTGATTGACTCGAAATTGCACACGCATGTCCTCCTCACTGGTGGAATGAGGCTCGCCGGTTTTGGTTGGATTCCGGTGGAATTTGTATTTTTGGTGAATATTTTAAAGAAAAAAATGGCCTTTTTCATGAAAACGTCGGCCGATTTTTTCAATAGCTTCCAGGTCTTTGGACCGATTGACTCGAAATTTCTCCCAGACGTGGTCCTATACTGGCTGAACGAGACACAGCAGTCCCCATTGGATTCGGGTGAAATTTGTATTTTTGGCGAATATTTTAGTGAGAGGGACAATGTTTCATGAGGCTGGCTTAAGGCTGAGGCTAGGGTTAGGGTTAGGGTTAGGGTTATGGGGCTAGGGTTAGGGTTATGGGGCTAGGGTTAGGGTTACGGTCGTCTTTTGACCGATTTACTCGAAATTGCACACGCATGTCCTCCTCACTGGTGGAATGATGCTCGCCGGTTTTGGTTGGATTCCGGTGGAATTTGTATTTTTGGTGAATATTTTAAAGAAAAAAATGACCTTTTTCATGAAAACGTCGGCCGATTTTTTCAATAGCTTCCAGGTCTTTGGACCGATTGACTCGAAATTTCTCCCAGACGTGGTCCTATACTGGCTGAACGAGACACAGCAGTCCCCATTGGATTCGGGTGAAATTTGTATTTTTGGCGAATATTTTAGTGAGAGGGACAATGTTTCATGAGGCTGGCTTAAGGCTGAGGCTAGGGTTAGGGTTAGGGTTAGGGTTATGGGGCTAGGGTTAGGGTTATGGGGCTAGGGTTAGGGTTACGGTCGTCTTTTGACCGATTGACTCGAAATTGCACACGCATGTCCTCCTCACTGGTGGAATGAGGCTCGCCGGTTTTGGTTGGATTCCGGTGGAATTTGTATTTTTGGTGAATATTTTAAAGAAAAAAATGACCTTTTTCATGAAAACGTCGGCCGATTTTTTCAATAGCTTCCAGGTCTTTGGACCGATTGACTCGAAATTTCTCCCAGACGTGGTCCTATACTGGCTGAACGAGACACAGCAGTCCCCATTGGATTCGGGTGAAATTTGTATTTTTGGCGAATATTTTAGTGAGAGGGACAATGTTTCATGAGGCTGGCTTAAGGCTGAGGCTAGGGTTAGGGCTAGGGTTAGGGTTATGGGGCTAGGGTTAGGGTTATGGGGCTAGGGTTAGGGTTACGGTCGTCTTTTGACCGATTGACTCGAAATTGCACACGCATGTCCTCCTCACTGGTGGAATGAGGCTCGCCAGTTTTGGTTGGATTCCGGTGGAATTTGTATTTTTGGTGAATATTTTAAAGAAAAAAATGGCCTTTTTCATGAAAACGTCGGCCGATTTTTTCAATAGCTTCCAGGTCTTTGGACCGATTGACTCGAAATTTCTCCCAGACGTGGTCCTATACTGGCTGAACGAGACACAGCAGTCCCCATTGGATTCGGGTGAAATTTGTATTTTTGGCGAATATTTTAGTGAGAGGGACAATGTTTCATGAGGCTGGCTTAAGGCTGAGGCTAGGGTTAGGGTTAGGGTTAGGGTTATGAGGCTAGGGTTAGGGTTACGGTCGTCTTTTGACCGATTGACTCGAAATTGCACACGCATGTCCTCCTCACTGGTGGAATGAGGCTCGCCGGTTTTGGTTGGATTCGGGTGAAATTTGTATTTTTGGTGAATATTTTAAAGAAAAAAATGACCTTTTTCATGAAAACGTCGGCCGATTTTTTCAATAGCTTCCAGGTCTTTGGACCGATTGACTCGAAATTTCTCCCAGACGTGGTCCTATACTGGCTGAACGAGACACAGCAGTCCCCATTGGATTCGGGTGAAATTTGTATTTTTGGCGAATATTTTAAAGAAAAAATGACCTTTTTCACGAAAACGTCGGCCGATTTTTTCAATAGCTTCCAGGTCTTTGGACCGATTGACTCGAAATTTCTCCCAGACGTGGTCCTATACTGGCTGAACGAGACACAGCAGTCCCCATTGGATTCGGGTGAAATTTGTATTTTTGGCGAATATTTTAAAGAAAAAATGGCCTTTTTCATGAAAACGTCGGCCGATTTTTTCAATAGCTTCCAGGTCTTTGGACCGATTGACTCGAAATTTCTCCCAGACGTGGTCCTATACTGGCTGAACGAGACACAGCAGTCCCCATTGGATTCGGGTGAAATTTGTATTTTTGGCGAATATTTTAGTGAGAGGGACAATGTTTCATGAGGCTGGCTTAAGGCTGAGGCTAGGGTTAGGGTTAGGGTTAGGGTTATGAGGCTAGGGTTAGGGTTACGGTCGTGTTTTGACTGATTGACTCGAAATTGCACACGCATGTCCTCCTCACTGGTGGAATGAGGCTCGCCGGTTTTGGTTGGATTCCGGTGGAATTTGTATTTTTGGTGAATATTTTAAAGAAAAAAATGGCCTTTTTCATGAAAACGTCGGCCGATTTTTTCAATAGCTTCCAGGTCTTTGGACCGATTGACTCGAAATTTCTCCCAGACGTGGTCCTATACTGGCTGAACGAGACACAGCAGTCCCCATTGGATTCGGGTGAAATTTGTATTTTTGGCGAATATTTTAGTGAGAGGGACAATGTTTCATGAGGCTGGCTTAAGGCTGAGGCTAGGGTTAGGGTTAGGGTTAGGGTTATGGGGCTAGGGTTAGGGTTATGGGGCTAGGGTTAGGGTTACGGTCGTCTTTTGACCGATTTACTCGAAATTGCACACGCATGTCCTCCTCACTGGTGGAATGATGCTCGCCGGTTTTGGTTGGATTCCGGTGGAATTTGTATTTTTGGTGAATATTTTAAAGAAAAAAATGACCTTTTTCATGAAAACGTCGGCCGATTTTTTCAATAGCTTCCAGGTCTTTGGACCGATTGACTCGAAATTTCTCCCAGACGTGGTCCTATACTGGCTGAACGAGACACAGCAGTCCCCATTGGATTCGGGTGAAATTTGTATTTTTGGCGAATATTTTAGTGAGAGGGACAATGTTTCATGAGGCTGGCTTAAGGCTGAGGCTAGGGTTAGGGTTAGGGTTAGGGTTATGGGGCTAGGGTTAGGGTTATGGGGCTAGGGTTAGGGTTACGGTCGTCTTTTGACCGATTGACTCGAAATTGCACACGCATGTCCTCCTCACTGGTGGAATGAGGCTCGCCGGTTTTGGTTGGATTCCGGTGGAATTTGTATTTTTGGTGAATATTTTAAAGAAAAAAATGACCTTTTTCATGAAAACGTCGGCCGATTTTTTCAATAGCTTCCAGGTCTTTGGACCGATTGACTCGAAATTTCTCCCAGACGTGGTCCTATACTGGCTGAACGAGACACAGCAGTCCCCATTGGATTCGGGTGAAATTTGTATTTTTGGCGAATATTTTAAAGAAAAAATGACCTTTTTCACGAAAACGTCGGCCGATTTTTTCAATAGCTTCCAGGTCTTTGGACCGATTGACTCGAAATTTCTCCCAGACGTGGTCCTATACTGGCTGAACGAGACACAGCAGTCCCCATTGGATTCGGGTGAAATTTGTATTTTTGGCGAATATTTTAGTGAGAGGGACAATGTTTCATGAGGCTGGCTTAAGGCTGAGGCTAGGGTTAGGGTTAGGGTTAGGGTTATTGGGCTAGGGTTAGGGTTATGGGGCTAGGGTTAGGGTTACGGTCGTCTTTTGACCGATTGACTCGAAATTGCACACGCATGTCCTCCTCACTGGTGGAATGAGGCTCGCCGGTTTTGGTTGGATTCGGGTGAAATTTGTATTTTTGGCGAATATTTTAAAGAAAAAATGGCCTTTTTCATGAAAACGTCGGCCGATTTTTTCAATAGCTTCCAGGTCTTTGGACCGATTGACTCGAAATTTCTCCCAGACGTGGTCCTATACTGGCTGAACGAGACACAGCAGTCCCCATTGGATTCGGGTGAAATTTGTATTTTTGGCGAATATTTTAGTGAGAGGGACAATGTTTCATGAGGCTGGCTTAAGGCTGAGGCTAGGGTTAGGGCTAGGGTTAGGGTTATGGGGCTAGGGTTAGGGTTATGGGGCTAGGGTTAGGGTTACGGTCGTCTTTTGACCGATTGACTCGAAATTGCACACGCATGTCCTCCTCACTGGTGGAATGAGGCTCGCCAGTTTTGGTTGGATTCCGGTGGAATTTGTATTTTTGGTGAATATTTTAAAGAAAAAAATGGCCTTTTTCATGAAAACGTCGGCCGATTTTTTCAATAGCTTCCAGGTCTTTGGACCGATTGACTCGAAATTTCTCCCAGACGTGGTCCTATACTGGCTGAACGAGACACAGCAGTCCCCATTGGATTCGGGTGAAATTTGTATTTTTGGCGAATATTTTAGTGAGAGGGACAATGTTTCATGAGGCTGGCTTAAGGCTGAGGCTAGGGTTAGGGTTAGGGTTAGGGTTATGAGGCTAGGGTTAGGGTTACGGTCGTCTTTTGACCGATTGACTCGAAATTGCACACGCATGTCCTCCTCACTGGTGGAATGAGGCTCGCCGGTTTTGGTTGGATTCGGGTGAAATTTGTATTTTTGGCGAATATTTTAAAGAAAAAATGGCCTTTTTCATGAAAACGTCGGCCGATTTTTTCAATAGCTTCCAGGTCTTTGGACCGATTGACTCGAAATTTCTCCCAGACGTGGTCCTATACTGGCTGAACGAGACACAGCAGTCCCCATTGGATTCGGGTGAAATTTGTATTTTTGGCGAATATTTTAAAGAAAAAATGGCCTTTTTCATGAAAACGTCGGCCGATTTTTTCAATAGCTTCCAGGTCTTTGGACCGATTGACTCGAAATTTCTCCCAGACGTGGTCCTATACTGGCTGAACGAGACACAGCAGTCCCCATTGGATTCGGGTGAAATTTGTATTTTTGGCGAATATTTTAGTGAGAGGGACAATGTTTCATGAGGCTGGCTTAAGGCTGAGGCTAGGGTTAGGGTTAGGGTTAGGGTTATGAGGCTAGGGTTAGGGTTACGGTCGTGTTTTGACTGATTGACTCGAAATTGCACACGCATGTCCTCCTCACTGGTGGAATGAGGCTCGCCGGTTTTGGTTGGATTCCGGTGGAATTTGTATTTTTGGTGAATATTTTAAAGAAAAAAATGGCCTTTTTCATGAAAACGTCGGCCGATTTTTTCAATAGCTTCCAGGTCTTTGGACCGATTGACTCGAAATTTCTCCCAGACGTGGTCCTATACTGGCTGAACGAGACACAGCAGTCCCCATTGGATTCGGGTGAAATTTGTATTTTTGGCGAATATTTTAGTGAGAGGGACAATGTTTCATGAGGCTGGCTTAAGGCTGAGGCTAGGGTTAGGGTTAGGGTTAGGGTTATGGGGCTAGGGTTAGGGTTATGGGGCTAGGGTTAGGGTTACGGTCGTCTTTTGACCGATTTACTCGAAATTGCACACGCATGTCCTCCTCACTGGTGGAATGATGCTCGCCGGTTTTGGTTGGATTCCGGTGGAATTTGTATTTTTGGTGAATATTTTAAAGAAAAAAATGACCTTTTTCATGAAAACGTCGGCCGATTTTTTCAATAGCTTCCAGGTCTTTGGACCGATTGACTCGAAATTTCTCCCAGACGTGGTCCTATACTGGCTGAACGAGACACAGCAGTCCCCATTGGATTCGGGTGAAATTTGTATTTTTGGCGAATATTTTAGTGAGAGGGACAATGTTTCATGAGGCTGGCTTAAGGCTGAGGCTAGGGTTAGGGTTAGGGTTAGGGTTATGGGGCTAGGGTTAGGGTTATGGGGCTAGGGTTAGGGTTACGGTCGTCTTTTGACCGATTGACTCGAAATTGCACACGCATGTCCTCCTCACTGGTGGAATGAGGCTCGCCGGTTTTGGTTGGATTCCGGTGGAATTTGTATTTTTGGTGAATATTTTAAAGAAAAAAATGACCTTTTTCATGAAAACGTCGGCCGATTTTTTCAATAGCTTCCAGGTCTTTGGACCGATTGACTCGAAATTTCTCCCAGACGTGGTCCTATACTGGCTGAACGAGACACAGCAGTCCCCATTGGATTCGGGTGAAATTTGTATTTTTGGCGAATATTTTAAAGAAAAAATGACCTTTTTCACGAAAACGTCGGCCGATTTTTTCAATAGCTTCCAGGTCTTTGGACCGATTGACTCGAAATTTCTCCCAGACGTGGTCCTATACTGGCTGAACGAGACACAGCAGTCCCCATTGGATTCGGGTGAAATTTGTATTTTTGGCGAATATTTTAGTGAGAGGGACAATGTTTCATGAGGCTGGCTTAAGGCTGAGGCTAGGGTTAGGGTTAGGGTTAGGGTTATGGGGCTAGGGTTAGGGTTATGGGGCTAGGGTTAGGGTTACGGTCGTCTTTTGACCGATTGACTCGAAATTGCACACGCATGTCCTCCTCACTGGTGGAATGAGGCTCGCCGGTTTTGGTTGGATTCCGGTGGAATTTGTATTTTTGGTGAATATTTTAAAGAAAAAAATGACCTTTTTCATGAAAACGTCGGCCGATTTTTTCAATAGCTTCCAGGTCTTTGGACCGATTGACTCGAAATTTCTCCCAGACGTGGTCCTATACTGGCTGAACGAGACACAGCAGTCCCCATTGGATTCGGGTGAAATTTGTATTTTTGGCGAATATTTTAAAGAAAAAATGACCTTTTTCACGAAAACGTCGGCCGATTTTTTCAATAGCTTCCAGGTCTTTGGACCGATTGACTCGAAATTTCTCCCAGACGTGGTCCTATACTGGCTGAACGAGACACAGCAGTCCCCATTGGATTCGGGTGAAATTTGTATTTTTGGCGAATATTTTAGTGAGAGGGACAATGTTTCATGAGGCTGGCTTAAGGCTGAGGCTAGGGTTAGGGTTAGGGTTAGGGTTATGGGGCTAGGGTTAGGGTTACGGTCGTCTTTTGACCGATTGACTCGAAATTGCACACACATGTCCTCCTCACTGGTGGAATGAGGCTCGCCGGTTTTGGTTGGATTCCGGTGGAATTTGTATTTTTGGTGAATATTTTAAAGAAAAAAAAATGACCTTTTTCATGAAAACGTCGGCCGATTTTTTCAATAGCTTCCAGGTCTTTGGACCGATTGACTCGAAATTTCTCCCAGACGTGGTCCTATACTGGCTGAACGAGACACAGCAGTCCCCATTGGATTCGGGTGAAATTTGTATTTTTGGCGAATATTTTAAAGAAAAAATGACCTTTTTCACGAAAACGTCGGCCGATTTTTTCAATAGCTTCCAGGTCTTTGGACCGATTGACTCGAAATTTCTCCCAGACGTGGTCCTATACTGGCTGAACGAGACACAGCAGTCCCCATTGGATTCGGGTGAAATTTGTATTTTTGGCGAATATTTTAGTGAGAGGGACAATGTTTCATGAGGCTGGCTTAAGGCTGAGGCTAGGGTTAGGGTTAGGGTTAGGGTTATGGGGCTAGGGTTAGGGTTATGGGGCTAGGGTTAGGGTTACGGTCGTCTTTTGACCGATTGACTCGAAATTGCACACACATGTCCTCCTCACTGGTGGAATGAGGCTCGCCGGTTTTGGTTGGATTCCGGTGGAATTTGTATTTTTGGTGAATATTTTAAAGAAAAAAATGACCTTTTTCATGAAAACGTCGGCCGATTTTTTCAATAGCTTCCAGGTCTTTGGACCGATTGACTCGAAATTTCTCCCAGACGTGGTCCTATACTGGCTGAACGAGACACAGCAGTCCCCATTGGATTCGGGTGAAATTTGTATTTTTGGCGAATATTTTAAAGAAAAAATGACCTTTTTCACGAAAACGTCGGCCGATTTTTTCAATAGCTTCCAGGTCTTTGGACCGATTGACTCGAAATTTCTCCCAGACGTGGTCCTATACTGGCTGAACGAGACACAG